>NW_024059785.1:0-25000 GCF_016432855.1 Salvelinus namaycush
CACCTACCTCGTACCCCTGCACATATTACTTCAGCTACCTCGTACCCCTGCACATATTACTTCAGCTACCTCGTACCCCTGCACATGTTACTTCACCTACCTCGTACCCCTGCACATGTTACTTCAGCTACCTCGTACCCCTGCACATGTTACTTCACCTACCTCGTACCCCTGCACATGTTACTTCACCTACCTCGTACCCCTGCACATGTTACTACACCTACCTCGTACCCCTGCACATGTTACTACACCTACCTCGTACCCCTGCACATGTTACTTCAGCTACCTCGTACCCCTGCACATATTACTTCAGCTACCTCGTACCCCTGCACATATTACTTCACCTACCTCGTACCCCTGCACATATTACCGCACCTACCTCATACCCCTGCACATGTTACTACACCTACCTCGTACCCCTGCACATGTTACTACACCTACCTCATACCCCTGCACATGTTACTACACCTACCTCGTACCCCTGCACATATTACTTCAGCTACCTCGTACCCCTGCACATATTACTTCACCTAACTCATACCCCTGCACATGTTACTACACCTACCTCGTACCCCTGCACATATTACTTCAGCTACCTCGTACCCCTGCACATATTACTTCACCTACCTCATACCCCTGCACATGTTACTACACCTACCTCATACCCCTGCACATGTTACTACACCTACCTCGTACCCCTGCACATGTTACTTCACCTACCTCGTACCCCTGCACATGTTCTTACTTACTTTTTAAAAACTCAGCATTGTTGGTTAGGGCTCGTAAGTAAGAATTTCACAATAAGGTTGTGAAATATTACCTGTTGTATTCAGCGCATGTTACAAATAAAATGTGATTTTAATTTTATTTGACAGTACTGTAAAACTAGTGAATTGTAGATCAGGAGAAACACCAAAATGTAATGTCTCACATCACGATGTCCTAAATGATTTGTCATTAGGTTCCACATAGGAAATGTCTCACATCACGATGTCCTAAATGATTTATCATTAGGTTCCACATAGGAAATGTCTCATCCTTAAACTGCCATCAGCATCAGAGAAAAGAAAACCCTCATTCTAATTTCCCTGAGTAAATGTGTCTGATTAGTATCTAATTAATATCGGATCAATTTCCTGGTTCACACACACACACACACACACCAATATGGACCCAGATGGGCTGTGAGTTGGATGGAAATGGAGGAACGTCCTTCAAAGGGAGGGGACTGTGGAAACTATGCCAAACTGTAGCGCTATAAATAGAACAGCAGTGATAGGAGGAGGAGGAGAAGGAGGAGGAGGTCTAGTTAGCAACAAAATGATCCAAACCCAAGAAACAGCACAGAACCCCACCCTAATGCTACTGCGTGTTGAAGGACGGGTGTTCCCATGAAAGAGTATATAACAGCTAGCATGATTATTATCCAAACCTAAGACACATCATAGTACCCCCTGGTACTACTGTCTGGATTCTAGCGTCAAAATAACCCAAACTTAAGAAACACCCCCTGGTACTACTGGCTGGATTCTAGCGTCAAAATAACCCAAACTTAAGAAACACCCCCTGGTACCACTGGCTGGATTCTAGCATCAAAATAACCCAAACTTAAGAAACACCCCCTGGTACCACTGGCTGGATTCTAGCATCAAAATAACCCAAACTTAAGAAACACCCCCTGGTACCACTGGCTGGATTCTAGCATCAAAATAACCCAAACTTAAGAAACACCCCCTGGTACCACTGGCTGGATTCTAGCATCAAAATAACCCAAACTTAAGAAACACCCCCTGGTACCACTGGCTGGATTCTAGCATCAAAATAACCCAAACTTAAGAAACACCCCCTGGTACCACTGGCTGGATTCTAGCATCAAAATAACCCAAACTTAAGAAACACCCCCTGGTACCACTGGCTGGATTCTAGCATCAAAATAACCCAAACTTAAGAAACACCCCCTGGTACCACTGGCTGGATCCTAGCATCAAAATAACCCAAACTTAAGAAACACCCCCTGGTACCACTGTCTGGATTCTAGCATCAATATAACCCAAACTTAAGAAACACCCCCTGGTACTACTGGCTGGATTCTAGCATCAAAATAACCCAAACTTAAGAAACACCCCCTGGTACCACTGGCTGGATCCTAGCATCAAAATAACCCAAACTTAAGAAACACCCCCTGGTACCACTAGCTGGATTCTAGCATCAAAATAACCCAAACTTAAGAAACACCACCTGGTACCACTGGCTGGATCCTAGCATCAAAATAACCCAAACTTAAGAAACACCCCCTGGTACTACTGTCTGGATTCTAGCATCAAAATAACCCAAACTTAAGAAACACCCCCTGGTACTACTGTCTGGATTCTAGCATCAAAATAACCCAAACTTAAGAAACACCCCCTGGTACCACTGGCTGGATCCTAGCATCAAAATAACCCGAACTTAAGAAACACCCCCTGGTACTACTGTCTGGATTCTAGCATCAAAATAACCCAAACTTAAGAAACACCCCCTGGTACCACTGGCTGGATCCTAGCATCAAAATAACCCAAACTTAAGAAACACCCCCTGGTACTACTGTCTGGATTCTAGCATCAAAATAACCCAAACTTAAGAAACACCCCCTGGTACCACTGGCTGGATCCTAGCATCAAAATAACCCAAACTTAAGAAACACCCCCTGGTACTACTGTCTGGATTCTAGCATCAAAATAACCCAAACTTAAGAAACACCCCCTGGTACTACTGTCTGGATTCTAGCATCAAAATAACCCAAACTTAAGAAACACCCCCTGGTACTACTGTCTGGATCCTAGCATCAAAATAACCCAAACTTAAGAAACACCCCCTGGTACTACTGTCTGGATTCTAGCATCAAAATAACCCAAACTTAAGAAACACCCCCTGGTACTACTGTCTGGATCCTAGCATCAAAATAACCCAAACTTAAGAAACACCCCCTGGTACCACTGTCTGGATTCTAGCATCAAAATAACCCAAACTTAAGAAACACCCCCTGGTACTACTGTCTGGATCCTAGCATCAAAATAACCCAAACTTAAGAAACACCCCCTGGTACTACTGTCTGGATCCTAGCATCAAAATAACCCAAACTTAAGAAACACCCCCTGGTACTACTGTCTGGATCCTAGCATCAAAATAACCCAAACTTAAGAAACACCCCCTGGTACCACTGGCTGGATTCTAGCATCAAAATAACCCATAACGATGAAATAAAGAGCACAGTAGCTAGCACCCTGATGTACCGTGTGTTGTTGACTTGGTTGAGTATTCCTGATAGGCACCCCTGCTGCGAGAAGAAAGCCTGAATACTAACTTTAAAATAACCCAAACATGAGAAGAATACTGCAGAGAACCACCCTGATACTGTGAGTTGTTGACAGAGGGTGAGTATTCCTCAAATGCAGCAATGTTAGAGGCTAACTGAAATGACCGTAAATGTCCGTACTGAAATGAGAGTACATGAGTCATATCGAAATGCTCGTAATGTTGGTAGTACTGAAATGAGAATACATGAGTCATACTGAAATGCTCGTAATGTTGGTAGGACTGAAATGATGGCGAGAGCATTAGAGCTTTACTTAGAGTCTAAGAGGCTTGTCATTTTGTTAGAAAGGAATAATGTGTTTCTAAAGCGGCGGTTTAGTGCTCAGGCAGCCAAACACACACACACACACACACACACACACACACAAACACAGCCATATCTTAGACAGCCAAACATATTCAAATAATTTGCCATTCATACATCACCATCAACAACACAACCAGTAGCATAGCCTGAACAAGTAACACACTCCGAACACAAAAAAATTATTACCAGCATCTTCTGACAGCGTATGACATTACTATCTGCACTCCCATTCCAGAGAGCTCTCCATCCCCTGAATAATGAGAGTGTCCCAATATCTCTCCTACCTCTCAAAGTGTGCACTTGTTCACTTCCCTTCACTGATTAAGGAAATGACTGGTATAAGAAATATGGTGGACACTCTCACTAGCCCCTGCCTCCACCAATGCTGTGTACACTTCCGGAGAAAGGAGAGATTACTGGGACTCACCCTGTGACTGTGAGTGACTTCACATTGTGATTACGAGGAATGATCTCAGATATAACCAAGACTAACATTAGTGAGCGGAGATAGAGTCTGGAAGTGAGTACTGATTGTCCTAGGGGGAAAAAGTGAAAGGTACTGTTACATCACAGAGATCCTGATACAACGCATCAGTCAGTTAGAGCAGTAACAGCAGTAACATCAGAAACATCGTAACAGCAGTAACATCAGAAACATCAGTAACATCAGAAACATCGTAACAACAGTAAGAGCAGTAACATCAGTATATACAGGAATTAGGAATCAGGAATACAGGAATTAGAACATAACATGGCTATATACAGGAATTAGAAAATAACATGGCCATATACAGGAATTAGAACATAACATGGCCATATTGTAACGGCAGTCCTCCTCCTCTTCATCTGAAGAGGAGGAGTATTGAGGGAACCAAGGCGCAGCGTAGTGAAATGACATATTTTATTAACGAAAACACGAACTTGATTAAACTAACAAAAACAACAAACGGTGTAGACAGACCTAGACGACGTACTCACATAAAACAAGAAAACGCACGAATAGGAACATAGGCTACACAAACCGAACAAACCGTAAACAGTCCCGCGTGGTGTACAAACACAGACACGGAAGACAATCACCCACAAACAAACAGTGAGAACACCCTACCTAAATATGACTCTTAATTAGAGGAGAACGCAAAACACCTGCCTCTAATTAAGAGCCATACCAGGCAACCAAAACCAACATAGAAACAGATAACATAGACTGCCCACCCAAAACACATGCCCTGACCTAAACACATACAAAAACAACATAAAACAGGTCAGGACCGTTACAGAACCCCCCCCTCAAGGTGCGAACGCCGGGCGCACCAGCACAAAGTCCAGGGGAGGGTCTGGGTGGGCAGTTGACCACGGTGGTGGCTCCGGCTCTGGACGCTGTCCCCACACCACCATAGTCACTCCCCGCTTCTGTCTTCCCCTCCCAATGACCACCCTCAAACTAACATCCCCTAAATGAACGGCCAGCACCGGGAGAAGGGGCAGCACCGGGACAAGGGGCAGCACCGGGATAAGGGGCAGCACCAGGATAAGGGGCAGCACCAGGATAAGGACCAGCACCGGGATAAGGGGCAGCACCGGGACAAGGGGCAGCACCGGGACAAGGGGCAGCACCGGGACAAGGGGCAGCACCGGGACAAGGGGCAGCACCGGGACAAGGGGCAGCACCGGGACAAGGGGCAGGTCCCGGCTGTGATACTCAGGCAGATCCTGACTGAACGGCTCTTGACGCTCATGGCTGGCTGACGGCTCTCGACGCTCATGGCTGGCTGACGGCTCTCGACGCTCATGGCTGGCTGACGGCTCTCGACGCTCATGGCTGGCTGACGGCTCTCGACGCTCATGGCAGGCTGACGGCTCTCGACGCTCATGGCAGGCTGACGGCTCTCGACGCTCATGGCAGGCTGACGGCTCTCGACGCTCATGGCAGGCTGACGGCTCTCGACGCTCATGGCAGGCTGACGGCTCTCGACGCTCATGGCAGGCTGACGGCTCTCGACGCTCATGGCAGGCTGACGGCTCTCGACGCTCATGGCAGGCTGACGGCTCTCGACGCTCATGGCAGGCTGACGGCTCTCGACGCTCATGGCAGGCTGACGGCTCTGGCTGCTCATGGCTCTCTGACGGCTCTGGCTGCTCATGGCTCGCTGGCGGCTCTGGCAGATCCTGTCTGGTTGGCGGCTCTGGCAGATCCTGTCTGGTTGGCGGCTCTGGCAGATCCTGTCTGGTTGGCGGCTCTGGCGGATCCTGTCTGGTTGGCGGCTCTGGCGGATCCTGTCTGGCGGGCGGCTCTAGCGGCTCCTGTCTGGCGGGCGGCTCTAGCGGCTCCTGTCTGGCGGACGGCTCTGTAGGCTCATGGCAGACGGGCGGCTTTGCAGGCTCATGGCAGACGGGCGGCTTTGCAGGCTCATGGCAGACGGATGGCTCAGACGGCGCTGGGGAGACGGATGGCTCAGATGGCGCTGGGGAGACGGATGGCTCAGATGGCGCTGGGGAGACGGATGGCTCAGATGACGCTGAGGAGACGGATGGCTCTGGCCGGATAAGGCGCACTGTAGACCTGGTGCGTGGTGCCGGAACTGGAGGCACCGGGCTAAGGATAAGCACCTTCCTACTAGTGCGGGGAGCAGGGACAGGGCACACTGTACTCTCAAAGCCCACTCTATAACTGATGCGAGGTACCGGCACTGGTGACACCGGGCTGAGGACAAGCACATCAGGATTAGTAGGGGGAGAAGAAACAGTGTGTACAGGGCTCTGGAGACGCACAGGAGGCTTAGTGCGTGGTGCCGGAACTGGAGGCACCGAACTGGATACACGCACTACAGAGAGAGTGCGTGGAGGAGGAACAGGGCTCAGGAGACGCACTGGTAGCCTAGTGCGTAGTGTAGACACTGTAGGTACTAGGCTGGGGCGGGGAGGTGGCGCCGGAAATACCGGACCGTGGAGGCGTACTGGCACTCTTGAGCATTGAGCCTGCCCAACCTTACCTGGTTGAATGCTCCCGGTCGCCCGACCAGTGCGAGGAGGTGGAATAACCCGCACGGCCTATGTAGGCGAACCGGGGAAACCATGCGTAAGGCAGGTGCCATGTATGCCGGCCCGAGGAGACGCACTGGAGACCAGACGCGTTGAGCCGGCCTCATGACACCTGGCTCAATACCCCATCTAGCCCTGCCAGTGCGGGGAGGTGGAATAACCCGCACTGGGCTATGCACTCGTACAGGAGACACCGTGCGCTCTACTGCGTAACACGGCGCCTGCCCGTACTCCCGCTCTCCACGGTAAGCCTGGGAAGTGGGCGCAGGTCTCCTACCTGCCCTTGGCCCACTACCTCTTAGCCCCCCCCCAAGAAATTTTTGGGTGTTACTTACGGGCTTTTTTGGCTTCCGTGCCAGACGCGTTCCCTCATAACTCCAGTTCCTCTCTCCGGTAGCCTCTACTCTCCTCAGTGCCTCCAGCTCAGCTTTGGGACGGCGATATTCTCCCTGCTGTGCCCATGGACCTCTCCCGTCCAATATTTCGTCCCAAGTCCAGGAGTCCTTGTTGCCCTGTCGAGCTTTCCCTTGCCGCTTGGTCCTAATTTGGTGGGTGATTCTGTAACGGCAGTCCTCCTCCTCTTCATCTGAAGAGGAGGAGTATTGAGGGAACCAAGGCGCAGCGTAGTGAAATGACATATTTTATTAACGAAAACACGAACTTGATTAAACTAACAAAAACAACAAACGGTGTAGACAGACCTAGACGACGTACTCACATAAAACAAGAAAACGCACGAATAGGAACATAGGCTACACAAACCGAACAAACCGTAAACAGTCCCGCGTGGTGTACAAACACAGACACGGAAGACAATCACCCACAAACAAACAGTGAGAACACCCTACCTAAATATGACTCTTAATTAGAGGAGAACGCAAAACACCTGCCTCTAATTAAGAGCCATACCAGGCAACCAAAACCAACATAGAAACAGATAACATAGACTGCCCACCCAAAACACATGCCCTGACCTAAACACATACAAAAACAACATAAAACAGGTCAGGACCGTTACACATATACAGGAATTAGAAAATAACATGGCCATATACAGGAATTAGAAAATAACATGGCCATATACAGGAATTAGAAACTAACATGGCCATATACAGGAATTAGAACATAACATGGCTATATACAGGAAGTAGAAAATAACATATCTATATACAGGAAGTATAAAATAACATGGCTATATATAGGGAGTATAAAATAACATGGCTATATACAGGAAGTAGAAAATAACATGGCCATATACAGGAAGTAGAAAATAACATGGCTATATACAGGAAGTAGAAAATAACATGGCTATATACTGGAAGTAGAAAATAACATGGCTATATACAGGGAGTAGAAAATAACATGGTTAAACACAGGAAGTAGAAAATAACATGGCTATATACAGAGAGTAGAAAATAACATGGCTATATACAGGAAGTAGAAAATAACATGGCTATATACTGGAAGTAGAAAATAACATGGCTAAATACAGGGAGTAGAAAATAACATGGTTAAACACAGGAAGTAGAAAATAACATGGCTATATACAGGAAGTAGAAAATAACATGGCTATATATGTCACGTTCCTGACCTGTTTTCTGTTGTTTTGTATGTGTTTAGTTGGTCAGGACGTGAGCTGGGTGGGAATTCTATGTTGTGTGTCTAGTTTGTCTGTTTCTATGTCCAGCCTAATATGGTTCTCAATCAGAGGCAGATGGTAATCGTTGTCCCTGATTGAGAATCATATATAGGAGGCTTGTTTTGTGTTGGGATTTTGTGGGTGTTTGTTTCCTGTCTCTGTGTTTGTTCTGCACCAGATAGGACTGTCTCGGTTTTCACGGTTTGTTATTTTGTTTGTTGTTTGTAGTGTTCACTTGTTATTATATTAAACATGTTGAACACTAGCCGCGCTGCACTTTGGTCCTCTCCTTCACCTATGGAAGAAAGCCGTTACAGAAACACCCACCAAACCCGGACCAAGCAGCGTGGCAACGGGCAGAGACAGACAGAGGAATGGACATGGGAAGATGTCTTAAACGGCAAGGGTTGCTACACATGGGAGGAGATCCTGGCTGGAAAGGATCGCCTCCCATGGGAACAGCTGGAGGCAGCGAGGAGAGCAGAGGCAACCGGAAAGAGGAACCGGAGGTATGAGGGTACGCGACTAGCACGGAAGCCCGAGAGGCTCACCCAAAAATTTCTTGGGGGGGGGGGGGCTAAAGGGGAGTGTGGCGAAGCCGGGTTGGATACCTGAGCCAACTCCCCGGGCTTACCGTGGAGTGAGAGGGCGTCGTACTGGTCAGACACCGTGTTATGCGGTGGAGCGCACGGTGTCCCCAGTACGCGTGCTTAGCCCAGGGCGGGCTATTCCACCTTGCCGCACTGGTAGGGCTAGGTTGGGCATCGAGCCGGGTGCCATGAAGCCGGCCCAACATATCTGGCCTCCAGTACGTCTCCTCGGGCCGGCGTACATGGCACCAGCCTTACAGGTGGTGTCCCCGGTTCGCCTGCATAACCCAGTGCGGGCTATTCCACCTCGCCGCACTGGCAGGGCTACGGGGACCATTCAACCTGGTAAGGTTGGGGAGGCTCGGTGCTCAAGAGCGCGTGTCCTCCTTCACGGTCCGGTATATCCGGCGCCACCTTCCCGCCCCAGCCCAGTACCACCGGTGCCTACACCACGCACCAGGCTTCCAGTGCATCTCCAGAGCCCTGTTCCTCCTCCACGCACTCTCCCTATGGTGCGTGTCTCCAGCCCAGTGCCTCCAGTTCCGGCACCACGCACCAAGCCTCCTGTGCGTCTCCAGAGCCCTGTACGCACTGTTCCTTCTCCCCGCACTCGCCCTGAGGTGCGTGCCCTCAGCCCGGTACCTCCAGTTCCGGTACCACGCACCAGGCCTATAGTGCGCCTCGAGAGTCCAGTGTGCCCTGTTCCTGCTCCCTGCACTCGCCCTGAGGTGCGTGCCCTCAGCCCGGTACCTCCAGTTCCGGCACCACGCATCAGGCCTATAGTGCGTCTCAGCCGGCCAGAGTCTGCCGTCTGCCCAGCGGTGCCTGAACTGCCCGTCTGCCCAGCGGCGCCTGAACTGCCCGTCTGCCCAGCGGCGCCTGAACTATCCGTCTGCCCAGCGCCGTCTGAGCTGCCTGCCTGCCCAGCGCCGTCTGAGCCATCTGTCTGCCCAGCGCCGTCTGAGCCATCCGTCTGCCCAGCGCCATCTGAGCCATCCGTCTGCCCAGCACCATCTGAGCCATCCGTCTGCCACGAGCCATTAGAGCCGCCCGTCTGTCCCGAGCCATTAGAGCCGTCCGTCAGTCAGGAGCCGCTAGAGCCGTCCGTCAGTCAGGAGCTGCCAGAGACGCCAGCCAGTCAGGAGCTGCCAGAGACGCCAGCCAGTCAGGAGCTGCCAGAGACGCCAGCCAGTCAGGAGCTGCCAGAGACGCCAGCCAGTCAGGAGCTGCCAGAGACGCCAGCCAGTCAGGAGCTGCCAGAGACGCCAGCCAGTCAGGAGCTGCCAGAGACGCCCTACAGTCATGAGCTGCCCTACAGTCATGAGCTGCCCTACAGTCATGAGCTGCCCTACAGTCATGAGCTGCCCTCCAGTCATGAGCTGCCCTCCAGTCATGAGCTGCCCTCCAGTCATGAGCTGCCCTCCAGTCATGAGCTGCCCTACAGTCCGGAGCTGCCACTCAGTCCGGAGCTGCCACTCAGTCCGGAGCTGCCACTCAGTCCGGAGCTGCCATTAGTCCGGAGTTGCCCCTCTGTCCTGAGCTACCTCTCTGTCCTGAGCTACCTCTCTGTCCTGAGCTACCTCTCTGTCTTGAGCTACCTCTCTGTCCTGAGCTACCTCTCTGTCCTGAGCTACCTCCTAAATCATGTGGGGGCCTTGGGGAGGATTCTTAGGCCAAGGTCGTGGGCGAGGGTCGCCACTCAAAGGACGCTAAGGAGGGGGACAAAGACAGTGGTGGAGTGGTGTCCTCGTCCTGCGCCGGAGCCGCCACCGCGGACAGATGCCCACCCAGACCCTCCCCTTGAGTTTTAGGGGTGCGCCCGGAGTTCGCACCTTGAGGGGGGGGTTCTGTCACGTTCCTGACCTGTTTTCTGTTGTTTTGTATGTGTTTAGTTGGTCAGGACGTGAGCTGGGTGGGAATTCTATGTTGTGTGTCTAGTTTGTCTGTTTCTATGTCCAGCCTAATATGGTTCTCAATCAGAGGCAGATGGTAATCGTTGTCCCTGATTGAGAATCATATATAGGAGGCTTGTTTTGTGTTGGGATTTTGTGGGTGTTTGTTTCCTGTCTCTGTGTTTGTTCTGCACCAGATAGGACTGTCTCGGTTTTCACGGTTTGTTATTTTGTTTGTTGTTTGTAGTGTTCACTTGTTATTATATTAAACATGTTGAACACTAGCCGCGCTGCACTTTGGTCCTCTCCTTCACCTATGGAAGAAAGCCGTTACAATATACTGGAAGTAGAAAATAACATGGCTATATACAGGGAGTAGAAAATAACATGGTTAAACACAGGAAGTAGAAAATAACATGGCTATATACAGAGAGTAGAAAATAACATGGCTATATACAGGAAGTAGAAAATAACATGGCTATATACAAGGAAGTAGAAAATAACATGGCTATATACAGGGAGTAGAAAATAACATGGCTATATACAGAGAGTGGAAAATAACATGGCTATATACAGGAAGTAGAAAATAACATGGCTATATACAGGGAGTACCAGTACTGAGTCGATGTGCATGGGTATGATGTAATTGAGTTGGGTACGTAAATATAAGGCTCCGGGAGTGGCACAGCGTTCTAAGGCACTGCATCTCTGTGCTAGAGGCGTCACTACAGACACCCTGGTTCGAATCCAGGCTGTATCACAACTGACCGTGACTGGGAGTCCCATAGGGCGGCCCACAATTGGCCCAGTGTCGTCCGGGTTTGGCCCTGGGAAGGTCATCATTGTAAATAAGAATATGTTTTTAACTGACTTGCCTAGTTAATTAAAGGTTAAATAAAACAAATAGAACAATATATATAGGAAGGAGTAAAGAGTAAAACTTCATAAGGTAGTTAATTTAAACCGACTTATAGCAGTTTATATCAGTTTATTGCGATTTTCTGGAATTTCTTTGTCACGCGCTATCGCGAGTTGGACACCTCTCCGGCACATAGCTAGCGTTAGCTGCTAATTCTACAGGAGAAGAGGACATCTTTCAACCAAAAGACGATTGTTCTGGAGAAAGGACACCTTGCCCAAGATTCTGATGGAAGCTCATCAAATAGTAAGAAGTCTTTATGCTGTTAATTCGTATTTATGTTGAAAAATGTTAAACAATAATTCCGCCATGAATTTCGGTGCGGTCTCGCTTTAGCGCACGCTGTATGTAGTAGTAGCGTTAATTTTAAAAATCTAACACAGCGGTTGCATTAAGAACTAATGTATCTTTCATTTGCTGTCCAACCTGTATTTTTTTGTCAAGTTTATGATTAGTTATCGATTAGATTAGGTGCCTCTCCAAGATGGCGCCGGACAGATTGCTTGAAGTTTGGCTACTAATCACATTGTATAACCACGATTTGTGCCGCTACATATGCACATTTTCGAACAAACCCTATATGCATTGTGTAATATGATGTTACAGGACTGTCATCTGAAGAAGTTTATGAAGGTTAGTCAAAAATTATATATCTTTTGCTTGTTTGTTACGATCGCTAACCTTTGCTGCTGGTAAATGGCTTGTGTTTCTGGCTATTGTGGTAAGCTAATATAATGCTATATTGTGTTTTCGCTGTAAAACACTTAAAAAATCTGAAATATTGGCTGGATTCACAAGATCTTTGTCTTTCATTTGCTGTACGCTGTGTATTTTTGAGAAATGTTTTATGATGAGTATTTAGGTAATTCACGTTGCTCTCTGTAGTTATTCTAGTCGCTTTGGTGAGAGTTGTGATGGTGGCTGCAATGGTAAACTATGATTTATACCTGAAATATGCACATTTTTCTAACAAAACATATGCTATACAATAAATATGTTATCAGACTGTCATCTGATGAAGTTGTTTCTTGGTTAGTGGCTATTTATATCTTTTTTTGGTCGAATTTGTGATAGCTACCTATGCAGGAAAAAAATGGTGGAGTAAAAAAAGTGGTGTCTTTTGCTAACGTGGTTAGCTAATAGATTTACATATTGTGTCTTCCCTGTAAAACTTTTTAAAAATCAGAAATGATGGCTGGATTCACAAGATGTGTATCTTTCATCTGGTGTCTTGGACTTGTGATTTAATGATATTTAGATGCTAGTATTTACTTGTGACGCTATGCTAGGCTATGCTAGTCAGCTTTTTTACTGATGGGGGTGCTCCCGGATCCGGGATTGTGTGGAAGTAGAGGTTTCACACAAGTCCCCTTTTTTGGGCAGGAGAGTCAGAGCCGCCCGACGGCAGATCATCGGCAACTCTCCTACCCCGACGCATTCACGCAACACGCAAAATAAGTCCAGTCCAATTTTTCCCCAGAATATTTTATGAAACTCCACTGGGAGTCCATCGACCCCCAGTGCACGACCGGGGGACATCTGGGTTACGGCCTCTGCCAGAATGTCCATTTCATCCCTCTGTGCCAGAGCGAGCTTAGGGAGTTCTGCAAACAAGACCTGAGCACACATAGGATCACACAGTTCTGCACCTATACAACTCAGTATAAAACTCCACAGTTTGCTCCCGCATCTCCCCCACAGCAGAGGTCACCCCCCCCCCCCCCCCCGCCCCATCCGACAGCCGCAGTCAATGCATTCCCTTGGCTTCACCGCTCTGTCTTTCCAACCGAAAGAAGAAGGAGCTGGGGGCATCCATCTCCTTGATCATGGAGAACCTAGCTCTTACAAGTGCTCTCTTTGCTTTAACCTGGAAAAAACTGCCCAGGTCCCTACGTATTTCAGCTAAATTAGCCTGGAGGCCTGCGTTGCCTTGCCCCACCATCTCTACCTCCATCTCACTAATACTACGCTCTAGTTCCCCCAATACTCTCCTAGCCTCTGAGGATGAGAGAGATGTATACTGTTGACAGAAAAGCCGAATTTGGACTTTCCCCACATCCCACCATTGACTCAGAGACTCGTACTCCTCTCTTCGCTGCCTCAACCTTTCCCAAAAGGACTGGAAACCTGAGCAAAAAGTGTAATCTTGTAAGAGCTTTACATTAAACTTCCAATAGGATGCCTGCCGGGGCCCTAGTGAAATAGACAGCCGAGCCATGGTTATGTGTTGATCCGAAAACCCCACCGGGAGAATGGTAGCGCCGATTGCTCCGATTCCTGGACATGTAAAAACGATCAAGTCGGGCTGCACTCACCCTAGCCCCAAAAACCTTCACCCATGTATACTGTCTTGTGTTGGGATGTTTAGTTCTCCTAACATCCACTAGGTCAAACTGATTAATGATGTCCCTTAACACTCCCACTGACTCTGAATGAGGCTCTTCCCCATTTCTGTCTTTCGTAAAATCCATTGTACAGTTCCAGTCCCCGCCGACCACCAGCGTCTCCTCAGGCACTACCTGTGAGAGTTCCTGTCTAAGACCCCCAAATAGAACCCCCCTCTCTCTTCGTGTTAGGTGCATACACATTTATAAAGACAACACCCATGTTGTTAATTTCTGCTTTTACAACAAGCAGCCTGCCCCTACACACCTCCTTTGAGGAGCACATTTTTACAGACAGACCCGGTACAAAAAGGACTGCCACCCCTACACAATGTGTCCCATGGCTCAACACACTTGCCCCTTTCCACCAGAGCTCCCAATCGACTTCATTCACCACATCACTATGCGTCTCCTGCAGAAACAACACCTGTACTTTTTTTTGTTTGACATATTCACCCAAAACACTCCTCTTTCCCGCATCTCTGGCGCCATTTATAGTAAACGAACCTACCCGAAGAGTCTCCATAAGAAGTGGGAGAAAAGCCAGCAAAGAAAGAGACCAATAGCAAAGCTCAAAAAACCACAGTGCCAGAAAGAAACTATTCATCTTAACAGTGTCTGAATGTCGACCTTTACGCACTGTTGTGACCCACTTCCTCAACCTAAACCGTTTCCTGGATGAGAGGACACTACGCCCCTCATTTTCCATTGCATGTTGTACTGATCTTACAAACTTTCTCGGATCAGAAAAAAAGGCCTCAAGATTAACTTTTTTCCCCTTGGTCTCATTCAGGAACCTTGTCAGTTCCCTCAAAGTGTACTTTGACCCCTCTGCTTGACTGGCTGTCAGCTCCGGACCCATTGAAGAGGAGTCTGGGGAAAAAAACTCCTCATCATCCTCTTCCTCAGACTCACTTTCCTCCTCATCTCCATCTCCCATCCTGACCACCTGCCCTTCCTCTCTGGTCAGGGCCCCCTCCCCCCCCCCCAGCACCAGCCTCTCCCCTCCCACCTCTTTTCTTCTCCCCCTTTTTCCATTTTCGCTTGACACCCCCCCCCCCCCCCCCCAGTCTCTTACACTTCCCCACTATACTCTCATCCACTAGCATAACCTGACTAAACCCAGCCTCATCTACACCACCCTCCATAGCATGACTAGGCCCAGCCTCATCTACACCACCATCCATAGCAGGACTAGGCCCAGCCTCAGCTACCCTACCATCTCTAGCCTGACTAGAGCCAGCCTCATCTACACCACCATCCATAGCAGGACTAGGCCCAGCCTCAGCTACCCTACCATCTCTAGCCTGACTAGAGCCAGCCTCAGCTACACCACCATCCATAGCATGACTAGACACAACCTCATCTACACCACCATCCATAGCAGGACTAGGCCCAGCCTCATCTACACCACCATCTCTAGCCTGACTAGAACCAGCCTCAGCTACACCACCATCCATAGCATGACTAGACCCAGCCTCAGCTATTCCACCATCTCTAGCCTGACTAGGCCCAGCCTCATCTACACCACCATCCCTGGCATGACTAGGCCCAGCCTCTGCTGTCTGCATCTCATTGCATCTTGAATCCAAGATGGCGTAGCAGTGCAGACGTGGTTTGTTGTCCTCTCGTGTACTTTGTATTTTTCGTCTTTTTTTGTATATATTTCAATTTTTCAATTTTAAAATAAATATACCTTCCGGTAACTCGCCTCACCCAATGTGACATAGATCCGCATTTTTTTTTAGACCTTATAGCCAGAACCTCCATCAAAAGCTAGCCAGCTAATTAGCTACTGGCTATTTAGCCATTGTTAGCCACTGCTAGCAGCCTTTCCTTCTGCACAGACACCAGACGCTTTTTTATTTTATTTTTTTAGCCTGGATAATACCTGCCAGCATCGGACTGTTTTCTCCACTACAATGCCGGATTCCTGCCGTAAACCCTGGACCATTACTCCTGATCATCACAGCTAGCTAGCTGCCACCGAGTGACCCAGCCCCGAAGCTAGCCCTGAGCCAGGCCCACCTCCCGGCCGACTCTGTGATCACCCGGCTACTCAGCCGATGCCTTCCGGACTCTACCCCAACACGGCTAGAATCCACCACTCCGCCGGATCCTTGCCGTAAACTCTGGACCTGTGCATCAGATCATCGCTGCTACCGAGTGGCTATAGTGGCTAACGCCCCTGCCCCAAAGCTAGCACCAGTTAGCCACGAGCCAGGCACATCTCCCGGCTAGCAAACTAAATTACTACAACTACAATTACCTCTTTCGCAATCTGGTCTGGACCCTTTGTCGACACGGCACCCGCCGTACCACCACGACTGGTCCGACAACTTAACTCCATCTGCTGTGCCCTCCACCGGCCTTCGGCGGACGTCGGAGCAGACGCTTCTACTTACCCCGGCCTGCTAACTTTAAATGCCGCGTCTCCCGCGTGCTAGCATAGTAACGACCACCCTGTGGCTTCCCTGTTCCATCTATTGCTGCACCCTGGACCCTATGATCACTTGGCTACATAGCTGATGCCTGCTGGACTGTTCATTAATCACGGTACTCCATTTTGTTTATTTTTTGTTTATCTGTCGGCCCCAACTCAGGCCCTGTGTGTAGTTAACCGACCCTCTCTGCCCATTCATCGCCATTTTACCTGTTGTTGTTGTTGTCTTAGCTGATTAGCTGTTGTTGTCTTACCCGTTGTTGTCTTAGCTAGCTCTCCCAATCAACACCTGTGATTGCTTTATGCCTCGCTGTATGTCTCTCTCAAATGTCAATATACCTTGTACACTGTTGTTTAGGATAGTTATCATTGTTTTAGTTTACTGCGGAGCCCCTAGTCCCACTCAACATGCCTCAGATACCTCCTTTGTCCCACCTCCCGCACATGTGATGACCTTACCCAGCATAACTAGCCCGTTCAGAGATGCAACCTCTCTTATCATCACTCGGTGCCTGGGTTTACCTCCACTGTACCCGCACCTCACCATACCCCTGTCTGCACATTATGCCCTGAATCTATTCTACCACGCCCAGAAATCTACTAATTTTATTATCTGTCCCCAACGCACTAGACGACCAGTTTTGATAGCCTTTAGCCGTACACTCATCCTACTCCTCCTCTGTTCCTCGGGTGATGTGTAGGTTAACCCAGGCCCTTGTGTCCCCAGGCACTCTCATTTGTTGCCTTCTGTAATCGAAAAAGCCTTGGTTTCATGCATGTTAACATCAGAAGCCTCCTCCCTTGATTTACTCAATGCTTTAGCACACTCCGCCAACCCTGATGTCCTTGCCGTGTCTGAATCCTGGCTAAGGAAGGCCACCAAAAATTCTGAGATTTCCATCCCCAACTACAACATTGTCTGTCAAGATAGAACTGCCAAAGGGTTTAGAAGTTGCAATCTTCTGCAGAGATAGCCTGCAAAGTTCTGTATACTTTCCAGGTCTATGCCCAAACTGTTCGAGCTTCCAATTAAAAAAATGAATCTCTCCAGAAAAGAGTCTCTCAATGTTGTCGCCTGTTATAGACCCCCCTCAGCTCCCAGCTGTGCCCTGGACACCATATGTGAAATGATTGCACCCCATCTATCTTCAGAGTTCGTTCTGCTAGGTGAATATAATGGGATATGCTTAACACACCGGCAGTGCTACAATCTAAGCTAGATGCCCTCAATCGCACACAAATTATCAAGGAATCCACCAGGTACAACCATAAATCCGTAAACATGGGAGCCCTCATAGATATTATCCTGACTAACTTGCCCTCTAAGTACACCTCTGCTGTTTTCAATCAGGATCTCAGAGATCACTGCCTCAATACCTGCATCCACAATGGGTCCACTGTCAAACGCTCCCTAAAACACTTCTGCGAGCAGGCCTTTCTAATCGACCAGGCCCAGGTATCCTGGCCTCATCCCGTCAGTCGAGGATGCCTGGTCATTCTTTAAAAGTAATTTCCTCACCATCTTAAATAAGAATGCCCCTTTCAAAAAATGTAGAACTAAGAACAGATATAGCCCTTGGTTCACTCCAGACACTGTAAAGTCCATGGAGAATAATAGCACTTCCTCCCAGCTGCCCACTGTTCTGAGGCTAGGTAACGCTGTCACCACTGAAAAATCCACGATAATCGACAATTTCAAGAAGCATTTCTCTACCGCTGACCATAATTTCTCCTGGCTACCCCAGCACCGGCCAACAGCTCCGCACCCCCCGCAGCTACTTGCCCAAGCCTCCCCAGCTTCTCCTTCACCCAAATCCAGATAGCAGATGTTCTGAAAGAGCTGCAAATCCTGGACCTGTACAAATTAGCTGGGCTAGACAATCTGGACCCTCTCTTTCTAAAATGATCCGCCGCCATTGTTGCAACCCTTATTACCAGTCTGTTCAACGTCTCTTTCGTATCGTCCGAGGTTCCTAAAGATTGGAAAGCTGCCGCGGTCATCCACCTCTTCAAAGGGGGTGACACTCTAGACCCAAACTGTTACAGACCTACATCTATCCTACCCTGCCTTTCTAAAGTCTTCGTAAACCAAGTTAATAAACAGATCATTTCGAATCCCACCGTACCTTCTCCGCTGTGCAATCCGGTTTCCGAGCTGGTCATGGGTGCACCTCAGCCATGCTCAAGGTACTAAACGATATCATAACTGCCATCGATAAAAGACCGTACTGTGCAGAAGTCTTCCTCGACCTGGCCAAGGATTTCGACTCTGTCAATCACCGTATCCTTATCGGCAGACTCAACAGCCTTGGTTTCCCACCATAGAAAATAACATTTGAAAGAAAAGACCAAGAACAGAATTAAGAAAATAAAATAGAAAAAAAAGTAGAGGACAGAGCCCTCTACACTAAACACTCAAACTCCAAAAAACTCCCAGCATTTACTGCGAGAGAGAGAGAGACAGCGAGAGAGAGCGCGAGACAGCGAGAGAAAGAGAGACAGTGCGCGAGAGAGAGAGAGCGCGAGACAGTGAGAGAGAAAGAGAGCGCGAGACAGCGAGAGAGTGAGCGACAGCAAGAGAAAGAGCGACAGCAAGAGAGAGAGCGCGAGACAGCGAGAGAGTACAGAGAGATGAACCTGGAGAAGAGTCCCCTAAGCAAGCTGGTCCTCGGGCTCTGTTCACAAACACAAACACAGCCCCAGGACAGCAACACAATTAGACCCAACCAAATCATGAGAAAACAAAAATAGAATTACTTGACACATTGGAAAGAATTAACAAAAAAACAGAGCAAACTAGAATGCTATTTGGCCCTAAACAGAGTAAAAAGTGTCAGATCACCTGACCACTGTGACTGACCCAAACTTAAGGAATGCTTTGACTATGTACAGACTCAGTGAGCATAGCCTTGCTATTGAGAAAGGCCGCCGTAGGCAGACCTGGCTCTCAAGAGAAGACAGGCTATGTGCACACTGCCCACAAAATGAGGTGGAGACTGAGCTGCACTTCCTAACCTCCTTCCAAATGTGTCTCTAATATGGTCATACATATTTCCCTCAGATTACACAGATCCACAAAGTATTCGAAAAGAAACCCGATTTTGATAAACTCCCATGTCTATTGGGTGAAATAGCACAGTGTGCCATCACAGCAGCAAGATTTGTGACCTGTTGCCACAAGAAAAGGTCAACCAGTGAAGAACAAACACCATTGTAAATACAACCCATATTTATGCTTATTTATTTTCCCATTTGTACTTTCACCATTTGTACATCGTTACAACACTGTATATATACATAATATGACATTTGTCATGTCTTTATTGTTTTGAAACTTCTGTATGTGTAATGTTTACTGTTAATTTTTATTGTTTATTTCACTTTGGTATATTCTCTCTCTCTCTCTCTACCTCTCTCTACCTCTCTCTACCTCTCTCTCTCCCTCTCTCTCTCCCTCTCCCTCTCTCTCTCCCTCTCTCTCTCCCTCTCTCCCTCCCTCCCTCCCTCCCTCCCTCCCTCCCTCCCTCCCTCCCTCCCTCTCTAGCTCTCTCTCTGTCTCTCTCTGTCTCTCTCTCTCTCTCTCTGTATCTCTTCATCAGTGGCAGCATGTGCTCTCTGTGAGTTTTAAAATATTTAAATGTGTAATCTGTCAGCATTATGAGGTTAACACACAGCTGTGACACCACAGCATCATCCATCACCATCTGTCACCTCTTAACTTCACACAGACCCATACATAGTGTACATCACAGGGACTGAGGGACACAGTACAGCCCTTTGTACGCCTGTCTGTCTGGGCCTGCGCCTCACACCGCTACCTATTCCCTATGTAGGGCACTACTATTGACCAGAGCCCCATAAAGAAGTAGTACACTACTATTGACCAGAGCCTCATAGGGAAGTAGTACACTACTATACCAGAGCCTCATAAGGAAGTAGTACACTACTATTGACCAGAGCCTCATAGGGAAGTAGTACACTACTATTGACCAGAGCCTCATAGGAAGTAGTACACTACTATTGACCAGAACCCCATAAGGAAGTAGTACACTACTATTGACCAGAGCCTCATAGGAAGTAGTACACTACTATTGACCAGAGCCCCATAAGGAAGTAGTACACTACTATTGACCAGAGCCTCATAAGGAAGTGGTACACTACTATTGACCAGAGCCTCATAAGGAAGTAGTACACTACTATTGACCAGAGCCCCATAGGAAGTAGTACACTACTATTGACCAGAGCCTCATAGGGAAGTAGTGCACTACTATTGACCAGAGCCTCATAAGGAAGTAGTACACTACTATTGACCAGAGCCTCATAAGGAAGTAGTACACTACTATTGACCAGAGCCCCATAGGAAGTAGTACACTACTATTGACCAGAGCCCCATAGGAAGTAGTACACTACTATTGACCAGAGCCTCATAAGGAAGTAGTACACTACTATTGACCAGAACCCCATAAGGAAGTAGTACACTACTATTGACCAGAGCCTCATAGGAAGTAGTACACTACTATTGACCAGAACCCCATAAGGAAGTAGTACACTACTATTGACCAGAGCCTCATAGGAAGTAGTACACTACTATTGACCAGAGCCCCATAGGATGTAGTGCACTACTATTGACCAGAGCCTCATAGGAAGTAGTACACTACTATTGACCAGAACCCCATAAGGAAGTAGTGCACTACTATTGACCAGAGCCTCATAAGGAAGTAGTACACTACTATTGACCAGAGCCTCATAGGGAAGTAGTGCACTACTATTGACCAGAGCCTCATAGGGAAGTAGTGCACTACTATTGACCAGAGCCTCATAGGGAAGTAGTGCACTACTATTGACCAGAGCCTCATAGGGAAGTAGTGCACTACTATTGTCCAGAGCCTCATAGGGAAGTAGTACACTACTATTGACCAGAGCCTCATAGTGAAGTAGTGCACTACTATTGACCAGAGCCTCATAGGGAAGTAGTGCACTATACCGGGAATAGGGTGCCATCTAGGATGCAACCTGACAAGCCTCTTTTGCTCGTGCATTTTATGTTAATGTCTGAACATGGTCTTTCGCTTGGCATGTAAAGCTGTAACGTTAGCCGGACTCCAGAATGAAAACAAATTATAATGATACAAAAAAACATGACATCTAGAAGGGAAACATTTGAAGACGTTGAAAAAAACACAAATGCAGCTATAAAAGTCTGATTTGAATTGTTTCTCTAATGCCTGTACTCTGTGTAACGGTAGCTGATCTTATAGACTCTGAGAAGAGTTCTACCTGCTTCTAATACTATCACATAGACAACAGAATGTAGACTATGAGTGGCTCCACAGATACACAACAGAATGTAGACTATGAGTGGCTCCACAGATACACAACAGAATGTAGGCTATGAGTGGCTCCACAGATACACAACAGAATGTAGGCTATGAGTGGCTCCACAGATACACAACAGAATGTAGGCTATGAGTGGCTCCACAGATACACAACAGAATGTAGGCTATGAGTGGCTCCACAGATACATAACAGAATGTAGGCTATGAGTGGCTCCACAGATACACAACAGAATGTAGGCTATGAGTGGCTCCACAGATACACAACAGAATGTAGGCTATGAGTGGCTCCACAGATACACAACAGAATGTAGGCTATGAGTGGCTCCACAGATACACAACAGAATGTAGGCTATGAGTGGCTCCACAGATACACAACAGAATGTAGGCTATGAGTGGCTCCACAGATACACAACAGAATGTAGGCTATGAGTGGCTCCACAGATACACAACAGAATGTAGGCTATGAGTGGCTCCACAGATACACAACAGAATGTAGACTATGAGTGTCAAAATATAGAACCCACACAAATACAGATAAATGTTTGCACAGTCACACAATAGAACAATTTTTATTACAAGGGAAAGCTCCTCATGGCCATTTGAACAATGCTACCGTTTCATATACAACTTAGCTCATCTACATTGTCTTCTAAACCCACAATTCATTAGCCAGAATAATGAATTAATAAAGCAGAAAAATGAATTAATAAACCAGAATAATGAATATATTGAATGGTATTAAGCCATGGATAGTGAGTGAGTGATCCATGTATAGGTTGATGGAGGGAAGGAAGGAGGGAGGAGGGAGGAGGGAGGGAGGGAAGGAGGGAAGGAGGGAAGGAGGGAAGGAGGACACTCAAACACATCCCATTTAGCAGGAGGCTCCATGTCATGTCTTCATCGGAACGATGGCAGGCTTTGTCTGCCTCCCAAATGGCATCCTATTCCTTACATAGTGCACTACTTTTGACCAGGGAAAATAGGGTTCCCATAGGGCTCTGGTCAATAGTAGCACACTATGTAGGAGATAGGATGCCACTTGGACAGCAGCCTTCCACTAAGCTCCTTAAGAGCAGCTTGTTCCTAGGGAACCAGGTGATAGTAGGGTGGTGGTACAGAGTCCCTATGGCTGACTGACTGACTGACTGGCTGGCTGACTGACTGACTGGCTGACTGGCTGGCTGACTGACTGGGTTGCTGACTGACTGGCTGACTGACTGACTGACTGGCTGACTGGCTGACTGACTGGCTGACTGGGTTGCTGACTGACTGGCTGACTGACTGACTGACTGACTGACTGACTGGGTGGCTGAATTACTGACAAGGCTGACTGGCTGGCTGGGTTGCTGACTGACTGACTGGTTGGCTGGCTGGCTGACCGACTGGCTGACTGGCTGACTGGGTTGCTGACTGACTGACTGGTTGGCTGACTGACTGGCTGACTAACTGACTGGCTGACTGACTGACTGACTGACTGGCTGACTGGTTGGCTGACTGACTGGCTGACTAACTGACTGGCTGACTGGGTGGCTGACTGACTGGCTGACTAACTGACTGGCTGACTAACTGACTGGCTGACTGGGTGGCTGACTGGCTGGCTGACTGACTGACTGGCTGCCTGACTGACTGACTGACTGGCTGACTGGGTTGCTGACTGACTGACTGGTTGGCTGACTGACTGGCTGACTAACTGACTGGCTGACTGACTGGCTGACTGACTGACTGGTTGGCTGACTGACTGGCTGACTAACTGACTGGCTGACTGGGTGGCTGACTGACTGGCTGACTAACTGACTGGCTGACTAACTGACTGGCTGACTGGGTGGCTGACTGGCTGGCTGACTGACTGACTGGCTGCCTGGCTGCCTGACTGACTGACTGACTGACTGACTGACTGGCTGGCTGACCGACTGGCTGACTGGCTGACTGGGTTGCTGACTGACTGACTGGTTGGCTGACTGACTGGGTGGCTGAATTACTGACAAGGCTGACTGGGTGGCTGACTGACTAACTGACTGGCTGACTGCCTGCCTGACTGACTGACTGAAGGCCATATCTACGCTAATGTAGACCTGAAATGATACTTTAACTGACTACATACCTTATCCTCATCACTGTGTGCCCTGGAATTCCCCTTGTATTTAATGAACCCTCTTTTAGATATGAGGTTATGATAGGTTTAACTGGCTGGTTGGACGCAGGGTTACTACATATTGTATTTAATGAACCCTCTTTTAGATATGAGGGTATGATAGGTTTAACTGGCTGGTTGGACGCAGGGTTACTACATATTGTATTTAATGAACCCTCTTTTAGATATGAGGGTATGATAGGTTTAACTGGCTGGTTGGACGCAGGGTTACTACATATTGTATTTAATGAACCCTCTTTTAGATATGAGGGTATGATAGGTTTAACTGGCTGGTTGGACGCAGGGTTACTACATATTGTATTTAATGAACCCTCTTTTAGATATGAGGGTATGATAGGTTTAACTGGCTGGTTGGACGCAGGGTTACTACATATTGTATTTAATGAACCCTCTTTTAGATATGAGGGTATGATAGGTTTAACTGGCTGGTTGGACGCAGGGTTACTACATATTGTATTTAATGAACCCTCTTTTAGATATGAGGGTATGATAGGTTTAACTGGCTGGTTGGACGCAGGGTTACTACATATTGTATTTAATGAACCCTCTTTTAGATATGAGGGTATGATAGGTTTAACTGGCTGGTTGGACGCAGGGTTACTACATGTGCAGCCCTCTTTATACAACACTTTGATGTCTATACTTGAATGTATTAGACACATACCACATCTAAGAGTGTACACTAGTTACAATAACTAACTGACACATCACACCAATTAAAATACATGTTTTCTACTCATAATTCCCATTACACCATGTTGGTTTGTGTGCACTCCCATTACACAGAGTATACGCTAGTTAAAAGACGTTTTCACTCCGAAGGATCTGATCTGTCCATGTGTGTCAGTGATCAGTGATATAAACATATCATAGGTCCTTGTATCTCTCCTTATGAATGTAATGAAGGATTCAGTGTTCTGCCTCTCTAGAGCTGGACTAGAG
>NW_024059785.1:32500-85000 GCF_016432855.1 Salvelinus namaycush
TGCATGGGAGAAAAGCAAAAACAACCCATAATCTATTAGTAGGAGAATAGAATTTGAAAGAGCGGGGAACTGGGAAAAGACTGGTTTAGGCTACGGGACAGGAATACGAATGGAGAAGGGGACGGAGGTGAAATTAACATCAGTAGCATCATCTGTCCACTATACTAGACGCACACATCATCAAATCTAAATAGACACAGTACAGTACATTCTCACGTCAAAGATACATGCAGAGGATCATAGGCCAAGGAAATTATATTGGGAGACACAACGGCAATTCAAACATGCAACAGACGTCCAACATCAAAAGCTTCTATGCTTCTATGCTTCTGTGCTTCTGTGCTTCTTTGCTTCTGTGCTTCTATGCTTCTATGCTCTATGCTTCTGTGCTTCTGTGCTTCTATGCTTCTGTGCTTCTGTGCTTCTTTGCTTCTATGCTTCTATGCTTCTATGCTTCTATGCTTCTATGCTTCTATGCTTCTGTGCTTCTATGCTTCTTTGCTTCTATGCTTCTGTGCATCTGTGCTTCTGTGCTTCTGTGCTTCTATGCTTCTGTGCTTCTGTGGCTAATTGCTCCTTTGAGCTATAGGCTTATTAAAACAGTCAGAAATAGAGGTAATAGGAAGGGGAAATTCGTATAAATTCTTTGGTTTTAGGGGGAAACAATTGCTTATTCACAGAATCACCATGACAACTCCTTGTCTGACATTGTCTCTCCCCCTCCTTCTCTCTCCCCCTCCCCTTTCTTCCTCTCTAACCCATTGCAATTCAGCTCTCTAAGTTAATTCTTCCTTCACCCCCTGCAAGACTACAATGAGACCATTTTACTCAGCGTGCTAAACGACGGGAAATTTGGGAGAAAAGCAAAGAGAATACATTCAGGGAAACCAGATGGTTTATATGCTAAAATAAGCCAATTTACTTCTATTATGAGATTGTAATTATAGCCCTACAACTCCATGATAAAATAGCTTTCTCACAGTGCAAGAAGTCGTTCTGGTTTTCGATATTTCATAAAGTCACAAAAAATAAACCATGAATATGCATTATTTGAGTAGCCTATAACAAACACAGAGGGTTAATTCATGGATGTGAGATGAGCAGAGCTCTGCTCTCCTCTGGGCAAAGCCGCATCGTTTTAGCGGGCATATAGAGACGCAGACAGGTGGACTCACATAATAATTTACTGACACTTGAAGGTAGCAGAACTGCAGCGGCTCAGAGCATACTGTAATAACGATGTACTAACTGTGTAATAACAATAAATAAGTCAATAAAACACTAGTAATTAACAGTAGCTTCGGCTAGTAACAAACGTCATAATAACGTTAATGATTATTATCGTAAATATAGCATGACTAATACATGCCTACCTGTGATTATAATACATACACGTCCTCAAAACAAACAGGGTCATATTTTACGCATAACTTGAACTTGATCGAACCAAGAGTCCAAAAACACCCCAAAATCTATAAATCTGGTTAAAACTTGTGGACCATCATATTGGGCACCTGAAAGCGGCTACAGCAGGGCTGTACACCCACCCATTTCACCAGAGAGATGTACTTGCAGTGGGCCTACACCAAAATAAAGATTCCTCTCTCCGCTGGCACCCACATTTATGGCCTTATATTCGGGGAATGTTCTGTTATGTGAACATTCAGTAGCCACAGAAGCTTCAGTAGACCTAGCGCATAGAATTCTCAATCACAGCGGATGGTCAACCTCCGCAGTAACGCACGGCACAGACAGTAACGCACGGCACAGACAGGTCAGCGACAGGCAGAGCATAGTTTAAGTAACAAGTGCTCAATTTCACCATCACTAAACGGGGACGGCCACCATCGGTATTCAACCATCTGATTTCGTTCCCTGCACTAGAATACATTCTCACAAGGCATGAGACCAGACTGTCCTTTAACTTTGAGCTCAAATTTCACGTAGCTCTCTCTCTCTCTCTGTCCGCGACACTCAAATTCAAAGGCACTCGTATCACAGGACACGATGTCCAGGTTCAGCACAGGCTGAACACATCCGTGTCTCACTGCAAAGTAAAATACGGCAGGCACATAATCAATTAGGCTACTGAGACGCATTTTATAGTTACATTACATACACTAAAAATATTCTAAGCTCTTAATCAAGTGTTGCCTGTGACTCACCTGCCTTGGCGAGATGCAAATTCCCCCAACCAATCCCGGTATTTTCTTTAGGAAAAATCTGGATACAATATTTCTGTGCACTTTACTTGCAGTTGTAAATAGTCCTTGCAGATATCCTTATAGTGTAATACTTTGATTCGTTTCAGAATTACATTTCCCAACATAAAGATCCTTCAGCATTTTCAGTCCGTTCACATGTTCATATTTTTTCTTCAGTTTCCTCCTCCGCTAGGCTGCTCGGTCAGCGCTGCACGTTTGACGTTCTTTACTTGCCTTTTCGTGAGGTCTTTCCACCACACACACGAGCTCTATCAGAGCGCGCTGCGCGGTCCCAGCTCGATATTCGGGAACGCCAAATAGATGTGAGAGTTACTAGGTAACCAAGGGCACCCGCATCCTACATGAAAAGGAGAGGAGGACGCGGCTTTTAGCTAAATGTCTTCCGAAAAGAAGAAATGATCTCACTACTGTACAGTGAGCTTCTGACTCCTTGTTTATCGCTCAGGGTGAAAATGCTGAGCCAAGTCACGTGGGGTTGGCAGTGGCACAGGGCTCGTGTGGCATCACGTGTCACACATTCTCAATGGATTCATATTCTAAAAGGTTGCATTCTTAAAATAATATTAATCTGCCTTTTGAGCCTAATTGCTTGCCCAGATGCCCATGTACTGTCTTATCAGAAAAATGCTTTGAGCTCAGATCAGTCTGATAGTAAATGCCACTGCCTCTTGAAATAGCTCATATCTGACTGTCTCTGTGCTCAGATCAGTCTATTTATGCAGAAGTGATTCTTGACTAAACTGCAATAGTCACAAGGCAGCAAGACAAAAGCTTCAGCTATCATGTTTGGATTTCCATATTTATTGTTTGTAATCCTGCAGGGCTTCATTTGGAATGGCAGGCAGAGAGTTAGTTGACTCACACAGGCAAGGCAGGAATTCATCACTATGGCCAATGCCACTCGCTATATGGAATTTGATTGGTTGGGATGTGTCTTTCAATGCCACTTGTGTGCAAGTGTAACAGTATAACTTTAAACCGTCCCCTCGCCCCGACACGGGCGCGAACCAGGGACCCTCTGCACACATCAACAACTGACACCCACGAAGCGTCGTTACCCATCGCTCCACAAAAGCCGCGGCCCTTGCAGAGCAAGGGGCAACACTACTTGTAGGTTTCAGAGCAAGTGACGTAACTGATTGAAATGCTACTAGCGCGTACCCGCAAACTAGCTAGCCATTTCACATCCGTTACACAAGGATAGCAGCTTTGAATAGCTGTATACCCACCAGTCCCAAGAGGATAAATACTCCACCAAGCAGTGGACAATGTGCAGGTGGCTATTACCATATTTATTTCACCTTTATTTAACTAGGCAAGTCACTTAAGAAAAGTATTATCTACAATGACCCCCCCCCCCAGCCAAACCCTAAGCCGGATGACGCTGGGCCAATTGTGCGCCGCCCTATGGGACTCCCAATCACGGCCTGTTGTGATACAGTCTGGAATCGAACCAGGGTCTGTAGTGACGCCACTAGCACTGAGATGCAGAGCCTTAGACCACTGAACCAGGGTCTGTAGTGACACCTCTATCACTGAGATGCAGTGCCTTAGACCGCTGAACCAGGGTCTGTAGTGACGCCTCTAGCACTGAGATGCAGTGCCTTAGACCGCTGAACCAGGGTCTGTAGTGATGCCTCTTACACTGAGATGCAGAGCCTTAGACCGCTGAACCAGGGTCTGTAGTGACACCTCTATCACTGAGATGCAGAGCCTTAGACCACTGAACCAGGGTCTGTAGTGACACCTCTATCACTGAGATGCAGAGCCTTAGACCGCTGAACCAGGGTCTGTAGTGACACCTCTATCACTGAGATGCAGTGCCTTAGACCGCTGAACCAGGGTCTGTAGTGACACCTCTATCACTGAGATGCAGTGCCTTAGACCACTGAACCAGGGTCTGTAGTGACACCTCTATCACTGAGATGCAGAGCCTTAGACCACTGAACCAGGGTCTGTAGTGACACCTCTATCACTGAGATGCAGAGCCTTAGACCACTGAACCAGGGTCTGTAGTGACACCTCTATCACTGAGATGCAGAGCCTTAGACCGCTGAACCAGGGTCTGTAGTGACCCCTCTAACACTGAGATGCAGAGCCTTAGACCACTGAACCAGGGTATGTAGTGACACCTCTAGCACTGAGATGCAGAGCCTTAGACCGCTGAACCAGGGTCTGTAGTGACACCACTATCACTGAGATGCAGAGCCTTAGACCGCTGAACCAGGGTCTGTAGTGACACCTCTAGCACTGAGATGCAGTGCCTTAGACCGCTGAACCAGGGTCTGTAGTGACACCTCTATCACTGAGATGCAGAGCCTTAGACCGCTGAACCAGGGTCTGTAGTGACACCTCTATCACTGAGATGCAGTGCCTTAGACCACTGAACCAGGGTCTGTAGTGACACCTCTATCACTGAGATGCAGAGCCTTAGACTACTGAACCAGGGTCTGTAGTGACACCTCTATCACTGAGATGCAGAGCCGTAGACCACTGAACCAGGGTCTGTAGTGACACCTCTATCACTGAGATGCAGAGCCTTAGACCGCTGAACCAGGGTCTGTAGTGACCCCTCTAACACTGAGATGCAGAGCCTTAGACCACTGAACCAGGGTCTGTAGTGACACCTCTAACACTGAGATGCAGAGCCTTAGACCACTGAACCAGGGTCTGTAGTGACACCTCTATCACTGAGATGCAGAGCCTTAGACCGCTGAACCAGGGTCTGTAGTGACACCTCTATCACTGAGATGCAGAGCCTTAGACCACTGAACCAGGGTCTGTAGTGACTCCTCTAACACTGAGATGCAGTGCCTTAGACCGCTGAACCAGGGTCTGTAGTGACACCTCTATCACTGAGATGCAGTGCCTTAGACCACTGAACCAGGGTCTGTAGTGACACCTCTATCACTGAGATGCAGTGCCTTAGACCACTGAACCAGGGTCTGTAGTGACACCTCTATCACTGAGATGCAGAGCCTTAGACCACTGAACCAGGGTCTGTAGTGACACCTCTAACACTGAGATGCAGAGCCTTAGACCGCTGAATCAGGGTCTGTAGTGACACCTCTATCACTGAGATGCAGAGCCTTAGACCGCTGAACCACGTGGGAGCCCACCCTCAGAACCTTGAGGATTGACATGAATAGAGCTCTGATGCTGGGCTCCTTTACACATTTCAGCATCGCTACACAGTGTGTGTTTTTTTTACATATGACTAGCTGGCTAAAGCATTCTGTTATGCAGATTAACAATTACATTACACCTACTGTTATGGTACACAGTGGTGGTTGAGAAGCAGTGGCGGCTGGTGGGAGGAGCTATAGGAGGACTGGCTCATTGGAATGGCTGGAATGGAATAAGTGGAACGGTTTCCAACACGGTTCCATGTACTCCATTCCAGCCATTACAATCAGCCCGTCCTCCTATAGCTCCTCCCACCAGCTTCCTCTGTTGAGAAGGTATTTACATGAGTCTGTAGTGTGGAATTTCACAACACATCCCAGATATCCATCATTAAACAACAAAGGCATGGAAACAGTAGACACTATTCACAGCCCCTCTGACATCCATGTAAGCCTACTATTTAACCAGGAAATTGTCATAAAGCTATATTGTAACATTCCATACAGGTGTTCCACAGTTCTAATTGAACATTTCATAGATTCTCCAATTCTCTCTTCATAAAGGGACGAATTAGAGCATCATATCCCCTTGTGAGTCCATCTATCTATTCCCCCTACCCACCTCCCTTCCTACCCAACCTCTTTCATTATACCCCTGTGAGTCCATCTATCTATTCCCCCTACCCACCTCCCTTCCTACCCAACCTCTTTCATTATACCCCTGTGCTTCCCTTTATCTCTTCCCCCTCCTACTTCCTCCGCAACCTGTTCATTAGGCCTATAAACCCAGTGCATCACTCTATCCCTCCCTCCCTCATTCCCACTCCTCCTCCCTCCCTCCATCTCTTCCTCCCTCCCTCCATCTCTTCCTCCCTCCCTCCATCTCTTCCTCCCTCCCTGATGGGGAATGCTGGTGAGCCCGCCCCTCTACAGAAGGATCTAATTAGCAGGTTCTCTCCTGTCATGTCTGCCACCAGATGGGTTCCCACAATGCACCCTGCCAATGTCAGCCCAGCGCCACACTCCGAGCAGGGCTTCACAGGTGGAGGAGGAGAGATGGAGATGAAAAGATACAAAACAACCCATCCGTTCTCTTCGTTCTTTCTCTCTCCCTCTCCCTCAATCTCTCTCTCCCTCAATCTTTCTCTCCCTCAATCTCACTCTCTCCGTCAATCTCTCTCTCCCTCAATCTCTCCCTCCCTCAATCTCTCTCTCCCTCAATCTCTCTCCCTCAATCTCTCTCTCCCTCAATCTCTCTCCCTCAATCTTTCTCTCTCCCTCAATCTTTCTCTCCCTCAATCTCACTCTCTCCGTCAATCTCTCTCTCCCTCAATCTCTCCCTCCCTCAATCTCTCTCCCTCAATCTCTCTCTCCCTCAATCTCTCTCTCCCTCAATCTCTCTCTCCCTCAATCTTTCTCTCTCCCTCAATCTCACTCTCTCCCTCAATCTCTCTCTCCCTCAATCTCTCTCTCCCTCAATATCTCTCTCCCCCTCAATCTCGCTCTCTCCCTCAATCTCGCTCTCTCCCTCAATCTTTCTCTCTCCCTCAATCTTTCTCTCCCTCAATCTCACTCTCTCCCTCAATCTCTCACTCTCCCTCAATCTCTCTCTCTCCCTCAATCTCTCACTCTCCCTCAATCTCTCTCCCTCAATCTTTCTCTCCCTCAATCTCACTCTCTCCCTCAATCTCTCTCTCTCCCTCAATCTCTCTCTCTCCCTCAATCTCTCTCTCTCCCTCAATCTCACTCTCCCTCAATCTCTTTCTCCCTCAATCTCTCTCTCCCTCAATCTCTCTCTCCCTCAATCTCTCTCTCTTCCCTCTCAGTATTGTACAAAATGTAAATATTTCCCTATACAACAGCATGTTGCGTAATTTCACTGTAACAGACATCTTAATTAGCCAGATATATACATAATCCATTGAAACACAGTCCCTGACTTTGTATATACTGTATAGTAACACTTTGATTATATACAAAGCCAGACTTGTATATAAACAAACTTAACATGTGTGTAATGGTCAAATACAATGAATAGAATGAAACTTACATTTGACCTTTCACATTTTAGTCATTTAGCAGACTCTCTTATCCAGAGTGATTTACAGTTAGTGCAGATAGCTAGGTGGAACAACCACATATCACGTCAAATTTCAAGGTGTTTAAGGTTAAATTAGGCATTAACTCCTCATTTATAAGGTTAAAGTTAAGGTTAGGCATTATCTCTGAAATTGTAAATGTAAGGCTTAAGGTTTGAGATAGGCTTAAAACAAAAATATAAAGATTACGTTTTTATCACTGAATTTGAACATGCAGCCTTTGGAATCAGAGGAAGATGTTTACACCCATCCACCATCCATATCCACGATGCAAAACTAAAACCTACTTGAAGGTAACAGTGCTCACTGTTGCCCCTAGTGGCCTGTTTCCATGTCATCTCCCGATGTCCTCAGACATGGATGGACATCGAATACTGACTACATATACAGTATCACAGGTGACCTGCATGGTCATTCTAGTTGTTTCTAGCCCTAAGTATATCATATAATCAGTTATTTCCTTTCCCATCAAATCCCATCAAATCATTGTTGGAGAAAAAAATATATTTTGAATTTGAAAGTGTTTTGATGTACCCTGAGTCAAATATAACCATAAACAATACAATACTGGAACAAACCATTAACAATACAACACTTACTGGAACAAACCATTAACAAAACAATACTGGAACAAACCATTAACAATACAACACTTACTGGAACAAACCATTAACAAAACAATACTGGAACAAACCATTAACAATACAACACTTACTGGAACAAACCATTAACAAAACAATACTGGAACAAACCATTAACAATACAACACTTACTGGAACAAACCATTAACAAAACAATACTGGAACAAACCATTAACAATACAACACTTACTGGAACAAACCATTAACAATACAACACTGGAACAAACCATTAACAATACAACACTTACTGGAACAAACCATTAACAATACAACACTTACTGGAACAAACCATTAACAAAACAACACTGGAACAAACCATTAACAAAACAACACAGGAACAAACCATTAACAATACAACACTGGAACAAACCATTAACAAAGCAACACTTACTGGAACAAACCATTAACAACACTTACTGGAACAAACCATTAACAACACGTACTGGAACAAACCATTAACAACACATACTGAAACAAACTCTTAGCGCTAGGGGTCAGATTTTTTTTTTTTTTTCAAATAACATAACCAACGTAAACTGACATTTTCTCTGGCCCAGATCGTAGAATATGCATATCATTTACAGATTAGGATAGAAAACACTCAGTTTTCAAAACTGTCAAAATATTGTCTGTGAGAATAAGAATACTTATTCTGCAAGTGAAATCCTGAGAAAATCTAACCCGGAAGTGATATATAAAAAATAGCCCATTTCCTGGCCTGTCTAACCTCCATTTAAAGGGGTATCAACCAGATTCTTTTTCCAATGGCTTCATCAGGCTGTGACCAGGCTTTAGACATAGTTTCAGGCTTTTATTTTGAAAAATGAGTGAGATGTTTCAAAACTAGCCAGGTGGCCTGCGAATAGTTCCTGCGCGCGAGAGAGGGGCTCCCCATTTTCCGTTTCTCTCTTAAAGAATAGGTTATGGTCCGGTTGAAATATTATCGATTATGTTTGTTAAAGACATCCTGAGGATTGATTATAAATACATTTGAAATGTTTCTACGACCATTTCGGATACTTTTGGGGATTTGTCGAACGGAACACGGCTTTTGATTTTTCATCATAACGCGCAACCCAAATGGCGTTTTTTTGTGATAAAAGTAATATTTATCGAACAAAAAGAACATTTGTTGTGTAACTGGGAGTCTCGTGAGTGGGAACACCCGAAGATTATCAAAGGTAAGCGATTAATTTGATTGCTTTTCTTACTTTCGTGACCAAGCTAGCCAAGCTAATATAAGGCTAAACTGTTATAGCATTGAAAGCGACACTCACAAAAGCTTGGATTTCTTTCGCTGTAAAATATATTTTCAAAATCTGACACGATAGGTGGATTAACAACAAGCTAAGCTGTGTTATGGTATATTTCACTTGTGATTGCATGATTATAAATATTTTTAGTAATATTTTTTAATCTGATACGTTTGGAAATTTCCATCTTCCTTTCAGGACCGGAATGAGGCTGTAGTTTTTTTCATCATAACGCGCAACCCAAATGGCGTTTTTTTGTGATAAAAGTAATATTTATCGAACAAAAAGAACATTTGTTGTGTAACTGGGAGTCTCGTGAGTGGAAACACCCGAAGATTATCAAAGGTAAGCGATTAATTTGATTGCTTTTCTTACTTTCGTGACCAAGCTAGCCAAGCTAATATAAGGCTAAACTGTTATAGCATTGAAAGCGACACTCACAAAAGCTTGGATTTCTTTCGCTGTAAAATATATTTTCAAAATCTGACACGATAGGCGGATTAACCCCCAAGAAATGTTTGGGTGAGCCTCTCGGGCTTCCAGCCGCTCTGCCTTGCTAGCGCCTCATAATGCCGCCTCTCCGCTTTAGATGCCTCCAGCTCTGCTTTTGGGCGGCGACACTCCTCTGGCTCTGCCCAGGGTCCTTCTCCGTCCAGAATCTCCTCCCATGTCCATTCCTCCTTGAACCACTGCTGCTGTCGCTGTTGCCCATTAACCCGCTGCTTGATCCGGGTTTGGTGGGTGATTCTGTAACGTTCGTCTTGTGGTGATTGAACGGACCAAGGCGCAGCGGGTGATGAATACATACTGAATTTATTTAACAGACGAAACACTGACAAAACACTAGAACAAACTACAAAACAATAAACGAAGGCAACAGACCTGAAACAAACGAACTTACATATAGACGAAGAACGCACGAACAGGAACAGACTACCTAAAATGAACGAACAAACGAAACAGTCTCATGTGGTATACACAGACACAGGAACAATCACCCACAAACAAACAGTGAGAACAACTTACCTTAATATGGCTCTCAATCAGAGGAAACGACACACACCTGCCTCTAATTGAGAACCATACCAGGCAAACCATTAACCCAACATAGAAAACACATAACATAGACTACCCACCCCAACTCACGCCCTGACCAATTAAACACATACAAAACAACAGAAAACAGGTCAGGAACGTGACAGAACCCCCCCCTCAAGGTGCGAACTCCGGGCGCACCCCTAAAACTCAAGGGGAGGGTCTGGGTGGGCATCTGTCCGCGGTGGCGGCTCCGGCGGTGGACGAGGACACCACTCCACTACTGTCTTTGTCCCCCTCCTTAGCGTCCTTTGAGTGGCGACCCTCGCCCCCGACCATGGTCCAGGAACCTTCACCAACGCCCCTCTAAAATAGAGGAGACAACTCAGGACAGAGAGGTAGCTCAGGACAAAGAGGTAGCTCAGGACAGAGAGGTAGCTCAGGACAAAGAGGTAGCTCAGGACAAAGAGGTAGCGCAGGACAAAGAGGTAGCTCAGGACAAAGAGGTAGCGCAGGACAAAGAGGTAGCTCAGGACAGAGGGACAACTCAGGACGAATGGCAGCTCCGGACTGAATGGCAGCTCCGGACTGAATGGCAGCTCCGGACTGAATGGCAGCTCCGGACTGAATGGCCGCTCCGGACTGAATGGCAGCTCCGGACTGAGTGGCAGCTCCGGACTGAGTGGCAGCTCCGGACTGAGTGGCAGCTCCGGACTGAGTGGCAGCTCCGGACTGGGTGGCAGCTCCGGACTGGGTGGCAGCTCCGGACTGAATGGCCGCTCCGGACTGAATGGCAGCTCATGACTGGAGGGCAGCTCATGACTGTAGGGCAGCTCATGACTGTAGGGCAGCTCATGACTGGAGGGCAGCTCATGACTGGAGGGCAGCTCATGACTGGAGGGCAGCTCATGACTGGAGGGCAGCTCATGACTGTAGGGCAGCTCATGACTGTAGGGCAGCTCTGGCAGCTCCTGACTGGCTGGCGGCTCTGGCAGCTCCTGACTGGCTGGCGGCTCTGGCAGCTCCTGACTGGCTGGAGTCTCTGGCAGCTCCTGACTGGCTGGCGGCTCTGGCAGCTCCTGACTGGCTGGCGGCTCTGGCAGCTCCTGACTGGCTGGCGGCTCTAGCGGCTCCTGACTGACGGACGGCTCTAATGGCTCGGGACAGACGGGCGGCTCTAATGGCTCGTGGCAGACGGATGACTCAGATGGCGCTGGGCAGACAGATGGCTCAGATGGCGCTAGGCAGACAGATGGCTCAGACGGCGCTGGGCAGACGGATGGCTCAGATGGCGCTGGGCAGACGGATGGCTCAGACGGCGCTGGGCAGACGGATGGCTCAGACGGCGCTGGGCAGACGGATGGCTCAGACGGCGCTGGGCAGACGAGCAGTGCAGGCGGCGTTGAGCAGACGAGCAGCGCAGGCAGTTCAGACGGCGCTGGGCAGGCAGGCAGCTCAGACGGCGCTGGACAGACGAGCAGTGCAGGCGGCGTTGAGCAGACGAGCAGTGCAGGCAGTTCAGACGGCACTGGGCAGGCAGGCAGCTCAGACGGCGCTGGACAGACGAGCAGTGCAGGCGGCGTTGGGCAGACGGACGACTCTGACCCGCTGAGGCGCACAGTAGGCCTGGTGCGTGGTGCCGGAACTGGTGGTACCGGACTGGAGACACGCACCTCAAGGCTAGTGCGGGGAGCAGGAACAGGGCACACTGGACTCTCGATGCGCACTATAGGCCTGGTGCGTGGTACCGGCACTGGTGGTACCGGGCTGAGGGCACGCACCTCAGGGCGAGTGCGGGGAGAAGGAACAGTGCGTACAGGGCTCTGAGGACGCACAGGAGGCTTGGTGCGTGGTGCCGGAACTGGAGGCACTGGGCTGGAGACACGCACCACAGGGAGAGTGCGTGGAGGAGGAACAGGGCTCTGGAGACGCACTGGAAGCCTGGTGCGTGGTGTAGGCACTGGTGGTACTGGGCTGGGGCCACGCACCATAAGGCGAGTGCGGGGTGCTGGAACTGGAGGTACTGGGCTGGGGCGGGAAGGTGGCGCCGGATATACCGGACCGTGCAGGCGTACTGGCTCCCTTGAGCACTGAGCCTGCCCAACCTTACCTGGTTGAATGCTCCCCGTAGCCCGTCCAGTGCGGGGAGGTGGAATAACCCGCACTGGGCTGTGTTGGCGAACCGGGGACACCATGCGTAAGGCTGGTGCCATGTACACCGGCCCGAGGAGACGTACTGGAGGCCAGATATGTAGAGCCGGCTTCATGGCACTTGGCTCAATGCTCAATCTAGCCCGGCTAGTACGGGGAGGTGGAATAACCCGCACCGGGCTATGAACACGTACAGGAGACACCATGCGCTCTACTGCGTAACACGGTGTCTGCCCGTACTCTCGCTCTCCACGGTAAGCATGGGAAGTGGGCGCAGGTTTCCTACCTGCCCTCGCCACACTACCCTTTAGCCCCCCCCCCCAAGACATTTTTGGGTGAGCCTCTCGGGCTTCCAGCCGCTCTGCCTTGCTAGCGCCTCATAATGCCGCCTCTCCGCTTTAGATGCCTCCAGCTCCGCTTTTGGGCGGCGACACTCCTCTGGCTCTGCCCAGGGTCCTTCTCCGTCCAGAATCTCCTCCCATGTCCATTCCTCCTTGAACCACTGCTGCTGTCGCTGTTGCCCGTTAACCCGCTGCTTGATCCGGGTTTGGTGGGTGATTCTGTAACGTTCGTCTTGTGGTGATTGAACGGACCAAGGCGCAGCGGGTGATGAATACATACTGAATTTATTTAACAGACGAAACACTGACAAAACACTAGAACAAACTACAAAACAATAAACGAAGGCAACAGACCTGAAACAAACGAACTTACATATAGACGAAGAACGCACGAACAGGAACAGACTACCTAAAATGAACGAACAAACGAAACAGTCCCATGTGGTATACACAGACACAGGAACAATCACCCACAAACAAACAGTGAGAACAACCTACCTTAATATGGCTCTCAATCAGAGGAAACGACACACACCTGCCTCTAATTGAGAACCATACCAGGCAAACCATTAACCCAACATAGACTACCCACCCCAACTCACGCCCTGACCAATTAAACACATACAAAACAACAGAAAACAGGTCAGGAACGTGACAATAGCATTGAAAGCGACACTCACAAAAGCTTGGATTTCTTTCGCTGTAAAATATATTTTCAAAATCTGACACGATAGGCGGATTAACCCCCAAGAAATGTTTGGGTGAGCCTCTCGGGCTTCCAGCCGCTCTGCCTTGCTAGCGCCTCATAATGCCGCCTCTCCGCTTTAGATGCCTCCAGCTCCGCTTTTGGGCGGCGACACTCCTCTGGCTCTGCCCAGGGTCCTTCTCCGTCCAGAATCTCCTCCCATGTCCATTCCTCCTTGAACCACTGCTGCTGTCGCTGTTGCCCATTAACCCGCTGCTTGATCCGGGTTTGGTGGGTGATTCTGTAACGTTCGTCTTGTGGTGATTGAACGGACCAAGGCGCAGCGGGTGATGAATACATACTGAATACTGAATGCCTCTAATTGAGAACCATACCAGGCAAACCATTAACCCAACATAGAAAACACATAACATAGACTACCCACCCCAACTCACGCCCTGACCAATTAAACACATACAAAACAACAGAAAACAGGTCAGGAACGTGACAATAGCATTGAAAGCGACACTCACAAAAGCTTGGATTTCTTTCGCTGTAAAATATATTTTCAAAATCTGACACGATAGGTGGATTAACAACAAGCTAAACTGTGTTATGGTATATTTCACTTGTGATTGCATGATTATAAATATTTTTAGTAATATTTTTTAATCTGATACGTTTGGAAATTTCCATCTTCCTTTCAGGACCGGAATGAGGCTGTAGTTTTTTTCATCATAACGCGCAACCCAAATGGCGTTTTTTTGTGATAAAAGTAATATTTATCGAACAAAAAGAACATTTGTTGTGTAACTGGGAGTCTCGTGAGTGGGAACACCCGAAGATTATCAAAGGTAAGCGATTAATTTGATTGCTTTTCTTACTTTCGTGACCAAGCTAGCCAAGCTAATATAAGGCTAAACTGTTATAGCATTGAAAGCGACACTCACAAAAGCTTGGATTTCTTTCGCTGTAAAATATATTTTCAAAATCTGACACGATAGGTGGATTAACAACAAGCTAAACTGTGTTATGGTATATTTCACTTGTGATTGCATGATTATAAATATTTTTAGTAATATTTTTTAATCTGATACGTTTGGAAATTTCCATCTTCCTTTCAGGACCGGAATGAGGCTGTAGTTTTTTTCATCATAACGCGCAACCCAAATGGCATTTTTTTGTGATAAAAGTAATATTTATCGAACAAAAAGAAGATTTGTTGTTTATCTGGGAGTCTCGTGAGTGGAAACGTCCGAAGATTATCTAAGGTAAGCGATTAATTTTATTGCTTTTCACACTTTCGTGACCATGCTAATTTGGGGCTAGCTGATGTAGCATTGAAAGCTACACTCACAAAAGCTTGGATTTCTTTTGCTGTAAAATATATTTTCAAAATCTGACACCATAGGTGGATTAACAACAAGCTAAGCTGTGTTTTGGTATATTTCACTTGTGATTGCATGATTATAAATATTTTTAGGAATATTTTTGAATTTGGCGCCCTGCAATTCAGCGGTTGTTTAGGAAAGTGAACCCGTATTCGGTATCCGTAGATCAGAGAAGTTCACAAAACAACATTATTTTTTTAAAGAAAAAAAATGGTTCTCAAAGACAATTTCTCTCCTTTGAAATGTTGGGTGACCGAAGCACACAATAAATGAGTCTGTGGAATGCAGACCACAACTCCCGTCAACAATAAATGAGTCTGTGGAATGCAGACCACAACTCCCGTCAACAATAAATGAGTCTGGGGAATACAGACCACAACTCCCGTCAACAATCAATGAGTCTGTGGAATGCAGACCACAACTCCCGTCAACAATAAATGAGTCTGGGGAATACAGACCACAACTCCCGTCAACAATAAATGAGTCTGGGGAATACAGACCACAACTCCTGTCAACAATAAATGAGTCTGGGGAATACAGACCACAACTCCTGTCAACAATAAATGAGTCTGGGGAATGCAGACCACAACTCCTGTCAACAATAAATGAGTCTGTGGAATGCAGACCACAACTCCCGTCAACAATAAATGAGTCTGTGGAATGCAGACCACAACTCCCGTCAACAATAAATGAGTCTGGGGAATACAGACCACAACTCCCGTCAACAATAAATGAGTCTGGGGAATACAGACCACAACTCCCGTCAACAATAAATGAGTCTGTGGAATGCAGACCACAACTCCCGTCAACAATAAATGAGTCTGTGGAATGCAGACCACAACTCCCGTCAACAATAAATGAGTCTGGGGAATACAGACCACAACTCCCGTCAACAATAAATGAGTCTGGGGAATACAGACCACAACTCCTGTCAACAATAAATGAGTCTGGGGAATACAGACCACAACTCCTGTCAACAATAAATGAGTCTGTGGAATGCAGACCACAACTCCTGTCAACAATAAATGAGTCTGTGGAATGCAGACCACAACTCCCGTCAACAATAAATGAGTCTGGGGAATGCAGACCACAACTCCCGTCAACAATAAATGAGTCTGGGGAATACAGACCACAACTCCCGTCAACAATAAATGAGTCTGGGGAATACAGACCACAACTCCTGTCAACAATAAATGAGTCTGGGGAATACAGACCACAACTCCCGTCAACAATAAATGGGTCTGGGTAATACAGACCACAACTCCTGTCAACAATAAATGAGTCTGGGGAATGCAGACCACAACTCCTGTCAACAATAAATGAGTCTGGGGAATACAGACCACAACTCCCGTCAACAATAAATGAGTCTGGGGAATACAGACCACAACTCCCGTCAACAATAAATGAGTCTGGGGAATACAGACCACAACTCCTGTCAACAATAAATGAGTCTGGGGAATACAGACCACAACTCCCGTCAACAATAAATGAGTCTGGGGAATACAGACCACAACTCCCGTCAACAATAAATGGGTCTGGGTAATACAGACCACAACTCCTGTCAACAATAAATGAGTCTGGGGAATGCAGACCACAACTCCTGTCAACAATAAATGAGTCCGGGGAATGCAGACCACAACTTCCATCAACAATAAATGAGTCTGGGGAATGCAGACCACAACTCCTGTCAACAATAAATGAGTCTGGGGAATACAGACCACAACTCCCGTCAACAATAAATGAGTCTGGGGAATACAGACCACAACTCCCGTCAACAATAAATTAGTCTGGGGAATACAGACCACAACTCCTGTCAACAATAAATGGGTCTGGGGAATACAGACCACAACTCCTGTCAACAATAAATGAGTCTGGGGAATACAGACCACAACTCCTGTCAACAATAAATGAGTCTGGGGAATGCAGACCACAATTCCCGTCAACAATACATGTTACGAGGGGCTGCTAGATGAGTCCTGTATTGTTATAATACTCTTATAATACTCCCACAAAACAGTTCCATGTACTGACTGAGCCCTTTAAAAGACATGGGAAGAATTCATTTCATTAGATTATTTATTTCAACTTTATTTAACCAGGTAGGCTATTTGATAACAAGTTCTCATTTACAACTGCGATCTGGCCAAGATAAAGCAAAGCAGTGTGACACATACAACAACACAGAGTTACACATGGAATAAACAAACATACAGTTAATAATACAGTAGAAAAAGTCTATATACAATGTGTGCAAATGAGGTAAGATAAGGGAGGTATAAGGCATTAAATAGGCCATGGTGGCGAAGTAATTACAATATACAAATTAAACACTGGAGTGATAGATGTGCAGAAGAGGAACGTGCAAGTAGAGATACTGGGGTGCAAAGGAGCAAGATAAAAAAATAATACAGTATGGGGATGAGGTAGTTGGATGGGCTATTTACAGATGGGCTATGTACATGTGCAGTGATCTGTGAGCTGCTCTGACAGCTGGTGCATTGCACCAAGCAGGCAGATACTGTGGTGCGTTGAGCACAGAACTTACAGTATCGCCATCCAGAAATGGGCTACATTTCAGCCTCTAAATACAGGCTCTGTATGTACCCAGAACCAAACCTGGCATGAGCCTAATTCAAAATGCACGATAATCTAGTTGCACCTTTTCAGCCCACATGCTAAGTCATGTTTCTAACCCTAACCCTATCAGTCTACATGCTAAGTCATGTTTCTAACCATAAAACAGTCTACATGCTAAGTCATGTTTCTAACCCTAACACTATCGGTCTACATGCAAAGTCATGTTTCTAACCCTAACAGTCTACATGCTAAGTCATGTTTCTAACCCTATCAGTCTACATGCTAAGTCATGTTTCTAACCCTAACAGCCTACATGCTAAGACATGTTCTAACCCTAACAGACTACATGCTAAGTCATGTTTCTAACCCTAACAGCCTACATGCTAAGTCATGTTTCTAACCCTAACAGCCTACATGCTAAGTCATGTTTCTAACCATATTAGCCTACATGCTAAGTCATGTTTCTAACCCTATCAGCCTACATGCTAAGTCATGTTTCTAACCCTAACAGCCTACATGCTAAGTCATGTTTCTAACCCTAATTTTAGAAATGTTTCCTCCACACGTGACTCTTGGCATTCAGGCCAATTAGTTACATCTCGGATTCATCAGTCCAGAGAATCTTGTTTCTCATGGCCTGAGAGTCCTTTAGTTGCCTTTTTGCAAAGCCGGCTGTCATGTGCCTTTTACTGACAGGTGTGTGCCTTTCCAAATCATGTCCAATCAATTGAATTTACCACAGGTGGACTCCAATCTAGTTGTAGAAACATCTCAAGGATGATCAACGGAAACAAGATGCACCTGAGCTCAATTTCTAGTCTCATAACAAAGGGTCTGAATACTTACAGTAGCAGTCAACAGTTTGGACACACCCACTCATTCAAGGGTTTTTCTTTATTTTTAGTATGTGTGTCCGAACTTTTGACTGATACTGTATGTAAATAACGTATTACTGTTTTTTTTTTTTTTAATACATTTACAAAGATTTCTAAAAACCTGTTTTCGCATTGTCATTATGGGGTATTGTATGTAGGTTGATGAGGAAATAAATTATTTTAATTCATTTTAGAATAAGGCTGTAATGTAACAACATTTGGAAAAAGGGAAGGGGTCTGAATATTTCCAGAATGCACGCACTCAAAAATACAGCCAAAAGTTAGTTGAATTTCCACTGTATTATCACTATGCTTTCAACCACTCAAAAGCACAACAACATTCCAATGGAAAATCAATGTCTGATTTAATATGATATCACTGTGTTTCATCTCATAGCAGAACCAAATGACCTGGAATGCAGTTGAGATTCTATTACAAGTACATGGTGCAGTGACCAGTGCTGTTTGAGATTCTGTAGAGGTGAATACAGATATTGTGAAGATATCCTATCTGGAACATGCACGCTTTATATGAATACATAAGAAGACATTTTAGTTACAGTAAACCTTCAAATGTGGCCATGGGTGTGTAACTCATTTTAAGGTTGAATAGTACATACATTTGTGAGATGTTATAAACTTTAAGCTATTTGCTGTATTACAGAAGTAATATAGAATTGTGTTTGGTTGTCAACACAACCAAATATCACCATTTGAAGGAGAAGTATCTTCTGCTTGGATAGTTCCATCCACTGACTTAGTCTGCCTTTAATTACAGTTTGTGTACAAATTAATAATCAATATGTTTGCATTCACTTCTCCATCTCAACCAAAAATCTAAATTATTGAACAAGTAATTGAATAGGACTAACATTTGATTTGATTCATTCTTATTCAATAACAAAGCTTTTTTTGGTTGAGATGGAGACAGTAATTCAACATATTAATTATTACCTTTAAGATTACATTTGAAATCACCCAAAGCTTGAAACCCTAGGCCTATATGTTTGTTTAAGGTTGAATCCTGGGTTGAACTGAAACGATAGCCGTTGATGACTTCCTAAATACTTTAAAGGCCTAAATATTGATGATATGTGATTTATAATGTATGGTTACATTTCATTTGCTCTGTTAAACCTACCCTATGGCATTTACCTGGGGTTTGTTAGATGGTACAGTGATGCTGGGGTTTGTAGTGATGCTGATGTTTGTTAGATGGTAATAGTGATGCTGAGGTTTGTTAGATGTATAGTGATGCTGAGGTTAGTTAGAGTGTGTAGTGATACTGAGGTTTGTTAGAGATGCTGAGATTTGTTAGTGATGCTGAGGTTTGTTAGATGTATAGTGATGCTGAGGTTAGTTAGTGATGCTGAGGTTAGTTAGTGATGCTGAGGTTAGTTAGTGATGCTGAGGTTAGTTAGTGATGCTGAGGTTTGTTAGATGTATAGTGATGCTGAGGTTAGTTAGAGTGTGTAGTGATGCTGAGGTTAGTTAGAGATGCTGATGTTTGTTAGATGGTAATAGTGATGCTGAGGTTTGTAGTGATGCTGATGTTTGTTAGATGGTAATAGTGATGCTGAGGTTTGTTAGTGATGCTGGGGTTTGTTATATGGTGTAGTGATGCTGAGGTTTGTTAGATGTATAGTGATGCTGAGGTTAGTTAGAGTGTGTAGTGATACTGAGGTTTGTTAGTGATGCTGAGGTTTGTTAGATGGTGTAGTGATGCTGAGGTTTGTTAGATGGTAATAGTGATGCTGAGGTTTGTTAGATGGTAATAGTGATGCTGAGGTTTGTTAGTGATGCTGAGGTTTGTTAGATGGTATAGTGATGCTGAGGTTAGTTAGAGTGTGTAGTGATGCTGAGGTTGTTAGAGATGCTGGGGTTTGTTATATGGTAATAGTGATGCTGAGGTTTGTTATATGGTGTAGTGATGCTGAGGTTTGTTAGATGGTAATAGTGATGCTGAGGTTTGTTAGATGGTAATAGTGATGCTGAGGTTTGTTAGTGATGCTGAGGTTTGTTAGATGGTATAGTGATGCTGAGGTTAGTTAGAGTGTGTAGTGATGCTGAGGTTGTTAGAGATGCTGGGGTTTGGTAGATGGTGTAGTGATGCTGAGGTTTGTTAGATGGTAATAGTGATGCTGAGGTTTGTTAGATGGTAATAGTGATGCTGAGGTTTGTTAGTGATGCTGAGGTTTGTTAGATGGTATAGTGATGCTGAGGTTAGTTAGAGTGTGTAGTGATGCTGAGGTTGTTAGAGATGCTGGGGTTTGTTATATGGTAATAGTGATGCTGAGGGTTGTTATATGGTGTAGTGATGCTGAGGTTTGTTATATGGTGTAGTGATGCTGGGGTTTGTTATATGGTGTAGTGATGCTGAGGTTTGTTATATGGTGTAGTGATGCTGAGGTTTGTTATATGGTGTAGTGATGCTGAGGTTTGTTAGTGATGCTGGGGTTTGTTAGATGGTGTAGTGATGCTGAGGTTTGTTATATGGTGTAGTGATGCTGGGGTTTGTTATATGGTGTAGTGATGCTGAGGTTTGTTAGTGATGCTGGGGTTTGTTAGATGGTGTAGTGATGCTGAGGTTTGTTATATGGTGTAGTGATGCTGGGGTTTGTTATATGGTGTAGTGATGCTGAGGTTTGTTATATGGTGTAGTGATGCTGGGGTTTGTTATATGGTGTAGTGATGCTGAGGTTTGTTATATGGTGTAGTGATGCTGGGGTTTGTTATATGGTGTAGTGATGCTGAGGTTTGTTAGTGATGCTGGGGTTTGGTAGATTGTGTAGTGATGCTGGGGTTTGTTAGTGATGCTGGGGTTTGGTAGATTGTGTAGTGATGCTGGGGTTTGGTAGATTGTGTAGTGATGCTGGGGTTTGGTAGATTGTGTAGTGATGCTGGGGTTTGGTAGATTGTGTAGTGATGCTGGGGTTTGGTAGATTGTGTAGTGATGCTGGGGTTTGGTAGATTGTGTAGTGATGCTGGGGTTTGGTAGATTGTGTAGTGATGGGTTTGGTAGTGTAGTTATTCCTTGTTTACAGCACACACACACACACACACACACACACACATACACACACACACACACACACACAGTTTAAACGTCCAGCTCTAGATCATTAAGGGCCCATGACAACTTTATGAAGATTTTATTAAAATATATTTTAAGTGTTGAAGCCAAATTGAGCGAAATAATTACATGTGGATCCAGTGGACACCAAAGTGTTGAACCGTAAACCTGGAATGTGTCCCAAATGGCACCGTACTCATGGGCCCTGGTCAAAAGTAGTGCACTATACAGGGAAAAGGATGGGATTTGGGATGTAACTTGATTAGCGTTGTCTTCACACCGCCATTCATCACCCTCAAACAGTGGTATCAGGACTACCGCCGAGGTGGGGTAAGCAGACAAACTTCTGTGTGTGTGTATGTGTGTGTCTGTTTGTGTGTGTGTGTTTGTGTGTTTGTGTGTGTGTTTGTGTGTGTGTGTGTGTGTGTCTGTTTGTGTGTGTGTTTGTGTGTGTGTTTGTGTGTGTGTGTGTGTGTGTGTTTGTGTGTGTGTTTGTGTGTGTGTGTGTGTGTGTGTTTGTGTGTGTGTGTGTGTCTGTTTGTGTGTGTGTTTGTGTGTGTGTGTGTTTGTGTGTGTGTGTGTGTTTGTGTGTTTGTGTGTGTGTGTGTGTTTGTGTGTGTGTGTTTGTGTATTTGTGCTCCAGCTCTGCTCTCCACTGAACAGAAGCTAGCATCTCCCACCTGCAAAGACTCCATCTGCTCTCCTTTCTCTATTTCTCTCTGTTCTCTATCTCTCTGTTCTGTATATATCGCTGTTCTTTATCTCTCTGTTCTGTATATATCGCTGTTCTCTATCTCTCTGTTCTGTATATATCGCTGTTCTTTATCTCTCTGTTCTCTATCTCTCTGTTCTGTATTTATCGCTGTTCTTTATCTCTCTGTTCTCTATCTCTCTGTTCTCTATCTCTCCTTTCTGTATATATCACTGTTCTTTATCTCTCTCTGTTCTGTATATATCACTGTTCTTTATCTCTCTCTGTTCTCTATCTCTCTGTTCTGTATATATCGCTGTTCTCTATCTCTCTGTTCTGTATATATCGCTGTTCTTTATCTCTCTCTGTTCTCTATCTCTCTATTCTGTATATATCGCTGTTCTTTATCTCTCTCTGTTCTCTGTATCTCTCTGTTATGTATCTCACTGTTCTCTATATGTCACGATCGTCTATGGGTGAGAGAGAGGACCAAGGCGCAGCGTGTGCAAAATACATTCTCTTTTTATTTAGAGAAGGGGAAAACACACAACGAACACTATAACAAAACGAAACAAAACAACAAACGATCGTGAAGCTATAAACGGAAGTGCACACACAAGCTACAAACGTACAACATAGACAATTACCCACATTAACCTAGTGCCTATGGCTGTCTTAAATATGGCTCCCAATCAGAGACAATTAATGACATCTGTCTCTGATTGAGAACCATTCAGGCAACCATAGACACAGCTAGACACCTACACTAAACACAAACCCATCTACTCTACTTAACCTCTTGAGCCTATGGGGGCGCCATTTCGACTTTGTAAAAATGAGTTCCCAAATTAAACTGCCTCGTACTCAATTCTTGCTCGTACAATATGCATATTATTATTACTATTGGATAGAAAACACTCTCTAGTTTCTAAAACCGTTTGAATTATTTCTCTGAGTGAAACAGAACTCATTCTGCAGCACATTTCCTGTCAGGGAGTGAGATTTCAGAAATCGCGGTCCCTGTTCTGGGGTCAGTTTATAAGTCCCCATGTAAGCCATCGGGCTACATGCACTGCATACGCCTTCCTCTAGATGTCAGTAAGCGGTGAGAATTTGAATGGAGTCGATTGCGCAATCTGGGGCCCTATATAAGACCGTGGAACGGAAGTACCGTCCTTTTCAACGGTGCGCCTGGCGCATCAGGGACATCACTATGGCCTCCTGCAAAGCTTTCGTTTTAGCAGTTCTGTATCTCCGGTCATGTTTTTATTCGTTATAGTTGTTAAAGACATCATAAGGTAGTTAATTTAAACCGATTTATAGCAGTTTATATCAGTTTATTGCGATTTTCCTGGATTTCTTTGTCATGCGCTTTCACGAGTTGGACACCTCTCCAGTGGGTGGCTAACGTTAGCGGCTATTTCGACAGGACAAGAGGACATCTTTCAACCAAAAGACGATTGTTTTGGAGAAAGGACACCTTGCCCAAGATTCTGATGGAAGCTCAGCAAATAGTAAGCAGTCTTGATGCTGTTAATTCGTACTTATGTTGACAAATGTCAAATAATAATTCCGCCATGAATTATGGTGCTGTCTCGCTTTAGCGCACGCTGTATTGCGCAGTAACGTTAATTTTAAAAATCTAACACAGCGATTGCATTAAGAACTAATTTATCTTTCATTTGCTGTCCAATCTGTATTTTTTAGTCAAGTTTATGAATAGTTTTCGATTAGATTAGGTGCCTCTCCAAGATGGCGCCGGACAGATTGCTTGAAGTTTTGGCCACTAATCACATTGTATAACCACGATTTCTGCCGCTAAATATGCACATTTTTGAACAAACTCTATATGCATTGTGTAATATGATGTTATAGGACTGTCATCTGAAGAATTCTGAGAAGGTTAGTGAAAAAATTAATATATTTTGGTGGTTTATACGTTATCGCTATGTTTGGCTTGAATCAATGCTGTTGTGATGTTTGCTATTGTGGTAAGCTAATATAACGCTATATTGTGTTTTCGCTGTAAAACACTTAAAAAATCTGAAATATTGGCTGGATTCACAAGATCTTTGTCTTTCATTTGCTGTACGCTGTGTATTTTTGAGAAATGTTTTATGATGAGTATTTAGGTAATTCACGTTGCTCTCTGTAGTTATTCTAGTCGCTTTGGTGAGAGTTGTGATGGTGGCTGCAATGGTAAACTATGATTTATACCTGAAATATGCACATTTTTCTAACAAAACATATGCTATACAATAAATATGTTATCAGACTGTCATCTGATGAAGTTGTTTCTTGGTTAGTGGCTATTTATATCTTTATTTGGTCAAATTTGTGATAGCTTCTGATGGAGTAAAAAAATGGTGGAGTAAGAAAGTGGTGTCTTTTGCTAACGTGGTTAGCTAATAGATTTACATATTGTGTCTTCCCTGTAAAACATTTTAAAAATCAGAAATGATGGCTGGATTCACAAGATGTGTATCTTTCATCTGGTGTCTTGGACTTGTGATTTAATGATATTTAGATGCTAGTATTTACTTGTGACGCTATGCTAGGCTATGCTAGTCAGCTTTTTTACTGATGGGGGTGCTCCCGGATCCGGGTTTGGGAGGAACTAGAAGTTAACCCCCTAAACCATACAACCACCCTAGACAATACAAAACACATACATTCCCCATGTCACACCCTGACCTAACTAAAATAATAATGAAAACAAAGATAACTAAGGCCAGGGTGTGACAGTATCCCCCCCCCCAAAGGTGCGGACTCCGACCGCACAACCTGACATTGAAGGGGAGGTTCCGGGGTGGGCCTTAATATGGCGGCGGCTCGGGTGCGGGACGTGGCCCCCACTCCACCATTATCAATACCCGCTTTGGTGGCGCCTCTGGAGCGGCGACCCTTGTAGCAAGTCCCGGACTGAAGACCATCCCAGAGGGCGCCACCGGGCGGATGGGTAGCTCCGGACTGAGGGGTAGCTCCGGACTGAGGGGTAGCTCCGGACTGAGGGACGGCAGCTCCGGACTGAGGGACGGCAGCTCCGGACTGAGGGACGGCAGCTCCGGACTGAAGCTCATGGCTGGCTGACGGATCTGGCTGCTCATGGCTGGCTGACGGATCTGGCTGCTCATGGCTGGCTGACGGATCTGGTTGCTCATGGCTGGCTGACGGATCTGGCTGCTCATGGCTGGCTGACGGATCTGGCTGCTCATGGCTGGCTGACGGCTCTGGCTGGTCATGGCTGGCTGACGGCTCTGGCTGGTCATGGCTGGCTGACGGCTCTGGCTGGTCATGGCTGGCTGACGGCTCTGGCTGGTCATGGCTGGCTGACGGCTCTGGCTGGTCATGGCTGGCTGACGGCTCTGGCTGGTCATGGCTGGCTGACGGCTCTGGCTGGTCATGGCTGGCTGACGGATCTGGCTGGTCATGGCTGGCTGACGGCTCTGGCTGGTCATGGCTGGCTGACGGCTCTGGCTGGTCATGGCTGGCTGACGGCTCTGGCTGGTCATGACTGGCTGGCGGCTCTGGCAGCTCCTGACTGGCTGGCGGCTCTGGCAGCTCCTGACTGGCTGGCGGCTCTGGCAGCTCCTGACTGGCTGGCGGCTCTGGCAGCTCCTGACTGGCTGGCGGCTCTGGCAGCTCCTGGCTGGCTGGCGGCTCTGGCAGCTCCTGGCTGGCTGGCGGCTCTGGCAGCTCCTGGCTGGCTGGCGGCTCTGGCAGCCCATGGCTGGCTGGCGGCTCTGGCTGCTCATAGCTGGCTGGCGGCTCTAGCTGCTCATGGCTGGCTGGCGGCTCTAGCTGCTCATGGCTGGCTGGCGGCTCTGGCTGCTCATGGCTGGCGGAAGGCTCTGGCTGATCCTGTCTGGCGGAAGGCTCTGGCTGATCCTGTCTGGCGGAAGGCTCTGGCTGATCCTGTCTGGCGGAAGGCTTTGGCTGCTCCTGTCTGGCGGAAGGCTCTAGCGGCTCCTGTCTGGCGGAAGGCTCTAGCGGCTCCTGTCTGGCGGACGGCTCTGAAGGCTCATGGCAGACGGGCGGCTTTGCAGGCTCAGTACAGACGGGCAGTTCATGCGGCGCTTTGCAGACGGACAGGTCAGACGGCGTTGGGCAGACGGGCAGTTCAGGCGCCGTTGGGCAGACGGGCAGTTCAGGCGCCGTTGGGCAGACGGGCAGTTCAGGCGCCGTTGGGCAGACGGGCAGTTCAGGCGCCGTTGGGCAGACGGGCAGTTCAGGCGCCGTTGGGCAGACGGGCAGTTCAGGCGCCGTTGGGCAGACGGGCAGTTCAGACGCCGCTGGGCAGACGGCAGACTCTGGCCGGCTGAGGCGCACTGTAGGCCTAGTGCGTGGTGCCGGAACTGGAGGTACCGGGCTAAGGACACGCACCATCAGGCTAGTGCGGGGAACAACAACAGGGCACACTGGACTCTCAAGGCGTACTATAGGCCTGGTGCGTGGTACCGGCACTGGTGGTACCGGGCTGAGGGCACGCACATCAGGGCGAGTACGGGGAGAAGGAACAGTGCGTACAGGGCTCTGGAGAAGCACAGGAGGCTTGATGCGTGGTGCCGGAACTGGAGGCACTGGGCTGGAGACACGCACCACAGGGAGAGTGCGTGGAGGAGGAACAGGGCTCTGGAGATGCACAGGAGGCTTGGTGCGTGGTGTCAGCACTGGTGGTACTGGGCTGGAGACACGCACCACAGGGCTAGTGCGAGGATCAGTAACAGGACGTACAGGACTCTGGAGACGCACAGGAGGCTTGGTGCGTGATATAGGCACTGTCTTAACCAGACGGCTAGCACGCACCTCAGGACGAGTATGGAGAGCTGTTCCCGGTGACATTAACTCACCAACACGTTCAGTCGGACGGATGCCGTGCCTCATGCACCAAACCAGTACATCCCTCATAACTCTCTCCTCCAATTTCTCCATTAACTCCTTTACTGTCTCTGCGTCACTCACCTCCAAATCCGCCCTCACCGGCTCCTTACGTAAAGCAGGAGGAGTTGGCTCAAGTCCCCTGACTGACCCAACTATATTCCCCGAGAGCCCCCCCCCCAAGAAAATTTTGGGTTTGACTTACGGGCTTCCAGCCTTGTTTCCGTGCTGCATCCTCATATCGCCGCCTCTCAGCTTTAGCTGCCTCCAGCTCCTCTTTGGGGCGGCGATATTCTCCTGGCTGTGCCCAGGGTCCTTTGCCTTCTAGGTCGTCCTCCCATGTCCATTTCTCCAAATAGTGCAGCCTCTCCTGCTGCCGCTGCTTGGTCCTGGTTTGGTGGGTAATTCTGTCACGATCGTCTATGGGTGAGAGAGAGGACCAAGGCGCAGCGTGTGCAAAATACATTCTCTTTTTATTTAGAGAAGGGGAAAACACGCAACGAACACTATAACAAAACGAAACAAAACAACAAACGATCGTGAAGCTATAAACGTAAGTGCACACACAAGCTACAAACGTACAACATAGACAATTACCCACATTAACCTAGTGCCTATGGCTGTCTTAAATATGGCTCCCAATCAGAGACAATTAATGACATCTGTCTCTGATTGAGAACCATTCAGGCAACCATAGACACAGCTAGACACCTACACTAAACACAAACCCATCTACTCTACTTAACCCCCTAAACCATACAACCACCCTAGACAATACAAAACACATACATTCCCCATGTCACACCCTGACCTAACTAAAATAATAATGAAAACAAAGATAACTAAGGCCAGGGTGTGACACTATATCTCTCTGTTCTGTATATATCGCTGTTCTTTATCTCTCTCTGTTCTCTGTATCTCTCTGTTATGTATCTCACTGTTCTCTATATCTCTCTGTTCTGTATATATCGCTGTTCTCTATCTCTCTGTTCTCTATCTCTCTGTTCTCTGTATGTCAATGTTTTCTATATCTATGTGTACACTATATCTCTCTGTTATGTATCTCACTGTTCTCTAAATCTCTCTGTTCTCTATATATCTCTGTTCTCTATATACCTCTGTTCTCTATCTCTCTCTTCTTTATATCTCTCTGTTCTCTATATCTCTGTTCTCACTAGCTCTTTGTTTCCATATCTCTCTGTATCTCACTGTTCTCTATATCTCACTGTTATGTATCTCTGTTCTCTATCACCCTGCTCTCTATATCTCTCTGTTCTCTACATCTCTATGTTCTTTATATCCTGTTTATTATCTCCCTGTTCTCTATATCTCTCTGCCATGTTTCTCTATGCTTTCTATAGCTCTCTGTTCTCTATATCTCACGGTTCTCTATATCTCTCTGTTTGTTATCTCTCTGTTCTCTATCACTCTGTTCTCTGTATCTCTATGTTCTCTATATCTCTCTGTTCTCTATATCTCACGGTTCTCTATATATCTCTGTTCTCTATATCGCTCTGTTCTCTATCTCTCTGTTCTCTATATCTCTTTGTTCCCTATCTCTCTGTTCTCTATATCTCTTTGTTCTCTATCTCTATGTTCTGTATCTCTCTGTTATGAATCTCTCTGTTCTCTATATCTCACGGTTCTCTATATATCGCTGTTCTCTATATCTCTCTGTTCTCTATCTCTATGTTCTGTATCTCTCTGTTATGAATCTCTCTGTTCTCTATATCTCACGGTTCTCTATATATCGCGGTTCTCTATATCTCTCTGTTCTGTATTTCTCTGTTTAGTATCTCCCTGTTATCTATATCTCTCTGTTATGTTTCTCTATGCTATCTATAGCTCACTGTTCTTTATATCTCTCTGTTATGAATCTCTCTCTTCTCTATATCTCACGGTTCATTATCTCTCTGTTCTCTATCACTCTGTTCTCTATCTCTCTATTCTCTATATCTCTCTGTTCTGTATCTCTCTGTTATGAATCTCTCTGTTATGTATCTCTCTGTTATGAATCTCTCTGTTATGTATATCTCTGTTGTCTATATATCTCAGTTCTCCACATCTCTCTGTACTCTATTTGTGTTCTCTATATCTCTCTGTTACGTATTTCTATAACTCTCTGTTCTTTATATCCTGTTTAGTATCTCCCTGTCCTCTATATCACTCTGTTATACGTATCTCTATGTTCTATATATCTCCCTGTTCTTTATATCTCACTGATATGTATCTTTCTGTTCTCTATATCACTCTGTTCGTTATCTCTCTGTTCTCTATCACTCTGTTATACGTATCTCTATGTTCTCTACATCTCTCTGTTCTCTATATCTCACTGTTATATATCTCAATGTTCTCTATATCACTCTGTTCGTTATCTCTCTGTTATACGTATCTCTATGTTCTATATATCTCCCTGTTCTCCATATCTCACTGTTATGTATCTTTCTGTTCTCTATATCACTCTGTTCGTTATCTCTCTGTTCTCTATCACTCTGTTATACGTATCTCTATGTTCTATATATCTCTCTGTTCTCTATATCTCACTCGTATGTATCTTTCTGTTCTCTATATCACTCTGTTCTCTGTCACTCTGTTATACGTATCTCTATGTTCTATATATCTCTCTATTATGTATCTCCCTGTTATGGGAGATATCGTTTTTCTATATCTCTCTGTTCTTTGTATCTCTCTGTTCTGTATCTCTCTTTTCTCTGTATCTCTATGTTCTCTAAATCTCTCTGTTATGTTTTCTCTTTGTTCTCTATATCTCTCTGTTCTCTAATATCTCTCTGTTCTCTGTTTCTCTCTGTTATCTGTATTTCTTTGTTCTCTGTTTCTCTATGTTCTCTATATCTCAATGTTCTCTATATCTCTCTGTTCTCTATATCTCTCTGTTAGTTATCTCCCTGTTCTCTATATCTTTGTTCTCTGTATCTCTCTGTTCTCTGTATTTCCTGTTCTCTGTATCTCCTGTTCTCTATATCTCTCTGTTCTCTATATCTCTGTTCTCTATATCGCTCTGTTCTCTATATTGCTCTGTTCTCTGTATCTCTCTGGTCTTTATATCTCTATATCTCTCTGTTCTCTATATCTCTCTGTTCTTTATATCTCTCTGTTCTCTGTATCTCTCTGTTCTCTATATTGCTCTGTTCTCTATATCTCTCTGTTCTCTGTATCTCCCTGTTCTCTGTATCTCTGTGTTCAGAGAAAGAGGAACACCTCTACCCAGCACACAGGCACAGAACATCTAGCTGGATTATTCATCTGGTTATAGTAAAGCAAGCAGGTTGTTTTGCAGGTGGATCAATATTTCTCAGTAGCTTTCATTCACCCTCAACAGGAGATAATTGTGTAGGACTGCAGAGCATTCTGTTCACTCCAACTTCAAGTTGTCCAAACAGTGTTATTATGTTTGGTATTGAAGATAGAGCTACTGTATGTTTCAGGCTCCCGAGTGGCGCAGCGGCCTAAGGCACTACATCTCAGTGCTAGGGGTGTCACTACAGTCGCTGGTTCGAATCCAGTCCGTATCACATCCGGCCTTGATTGGGAGTCCCATAGGGCGCAATTGGCCCAGGTTCGGCTGGGGGGGGAGGCCGTCGTTGTAAATAAGAATTTGTTCTTAACTGACTTGCCAAATTAAATAAAGATTCAATAAATCAAACAAATAAATCCATGATCTGGGGTGAAGACCACAGGCACCAGACACCAGACACCAGACACCAGGCACTAGGCACTAGGCACCAGACACCAGACACCAGGCACCAGACACCAGGCACCAGACCACAGGCACCAGACACCAGGCACCAGACCACAGACACCAGACACCAGGCACCAGACACCAGACCACAGGCACCAGACACCAGGCACCAGACCACAGACACCAGACACCAGGCACCAGACACCAGACCACAGGCACCAGACACCAGACACCAGGCACCAGACACCAGGCACCAGACACCAGACACCAGGCACCAGACACCAGACCACAGACACCAGGCACCAGACACCAGACACCAGACACCAGGCACCAGACACCAGGCACCAGACACCAGACCACAGACACCAGACACCAGACACCAGGCACCAGGCACCAGACACCAGACCACAGACACCAGGCACCAGACACCAGACCACAGACACCAGGCACCAGACACCAGACACCAGGCACCAGACACCAGACCACAGACACCAGGCACCAGACACCAGACACCAGGCACCAGACCACAGACACCAGGCACCAGACACCAGACACCAGACACCAGGCACCAGGCACCAGACACCAGACCACAGACACCAGACACCAGACCACAGACACCAGGCACCAGACACCAGGCACCAGGCACCAGACACCAGGCACCAGACACCAGGCACCAGACACCAGACACCAGGCACCAGGCACCAGACACCAGACACCAGGCACCAGACACCAGACACCAGGCACTAGACACCAGACACCAGGCACCAGGCACCAGACACCAGACACCAGACACCAGGCACCAGGCACCAGGCACCAGGCACCAGGCACCAGACACCAGGCACCAGACACCAGGCACCAGACACCAGACACCAGGCACCAGACACCAGGCACCAGACACCAGGCACCAGGCACCAGACCACATACACCAGACACCAGACACCAGACACCAGGCACCAGGCACCAGGCACCAGACACCAGGCACCAGACACCAGGCACCAGGCACCAGGCACCAGGCACCAGGCACCAGGCACCAGGCACCAGACACCAGACACCAGGCACCAGACACCAGACCACAGACACCAGACCACAGACACCAGGCACCAGACCACAGACACCAGACACCAGACCACAGACACCAGACCACAGGCACCAGACCCCAGACACCAGACCACAGGCACCAGACCACAAGCACCAGACACCAGACCACAGGCACCAGACACCAGACACCAGGCACGGTGGTGTTATATACCTACAGCAGCAGCAGGTGTTACTACATTAGTATTGCATATCTCAAGAGAAGAGTTATAGGATCTCCCCGACCGGCATCTTGTATCAGTGTTAGTGCCACGAAGGTACATTAACGTGTGATCGACAGTCATCTCTCACCCATGTCCTCTGAAGCCACACGAGACCACAATTTTATTTTATTAATTTAGCCTTTATTTAACTAGGCAAGTCAGTTAAGAACAAATTCTTATTTACAATGACGGCTTACCCTGGCCAAACCCAGAGGATGCTGGGCCAATTGTGCGCCGCCCTATGGGACTCCCAATCACAACCGGTTGTGATACAGCCTGGAATCGAACCAGGGTCTGTAGTGACGCCTCTAGCACTGTGATGCAGTGCCTTAGACCGCTGCATCCCAAATTACACTCTGCTCTGTACAATGCACTACTTTTGACCATATGGCCCATAGGGAATAGGGTGCACTACTTCTGACCATATGGCCCATAGGGAATAGGGTGCACTACTTCTGACCATATGGCCCATAAGGAATAGGGTGCCATTTGAGACAAACTTTACAGTAAACCCAGGGAGATATTGGGGGGATTTACAATGGTGTTGGATAGGACCTGGTATTTCTCTTCATCAACCTTTAAATAATGCAGACGATTCACATGAATAATTTCCCCCCTAATGGATATTGCATCGTCAGAAAGGATTTTCAGTTCCACTTTAAAAAAATGTAGCATGTGAAATGATGCGTTGCTATGTGACAAAGTGATTTTTTGAGGCAAGAGGAGAGGAGAGCAGCAGATGTATCAGACAGCATTAGAGAAGAGAGAGGGGGACAGATGAAGATAGAGGGGAGGAGAGAGAGGGGGACAGATGAAGAGAGAGGGAAGGAGAGAGAGAGAGGGGGACAGATGAAGAGAGAGAGGGGAGGAGAGAGAGAGAGGGACAGACGAAGAGAGAGGGGAGGAGAGAGAGAGAGAGAGGGACAGACGAAGAGAGATGGGAGGAGAGAGAGAGGGGGACAGATGAAGAGAGAGGGAAGGAGAGAGAGAGAGGGAAGAAGAGGGAGAGAGAGGGAAGGAAAGAGAGAGAGGGAAGAAGAGGGAGAGAGAGGGGAGGAGGGAGAGAGAGGGAAGGAGAGGGAGAGAGGGGGACAGATGAAGAGAGAGAGGGGAGGAGAGAGAGGGGAGGAGAGAGAGAGAGGGGAGGAGAGAGAGAGAGGGGAGGAGGGAGAGAGAGGGAAGGAGAGGGAGAGAGGGGGACAGATGAAGAGAGAGAGGGGAGGAGAGAGAGGGGAGGAGAGGGAGAGCTTTCACTGACCAAGTATATGGACATCAAATAGCTTACCCCCTGAAGCATCTTAAATGATGAGTATCAGCCAGATACATTACAAGCATTTCAACACTTTCTTGACGGAATCACCTATAAGAAGCCTAAATGATTTCTATCAAACTACTGGAGTGGTTGAACACTGAATACTGAGTAAAAAGGGGTTCAAACTAAGTGGAAATGTACTCGACCACCTTAGTATTCAAGACAGGAACTGAATGACTGCGTACAATATATATTGACACATTTAATAAAGGAAAAGCAAAACCTCCTTTATATGACATTAAACAGACAGCCCCACCATTTGCATTCTAAATGTACTTCCTGATTAGAAATCAATGGGGGAAAACACCTGATCATACTTGAGCAGTGGAACACGTTGAACTAGGAGGTTGATCATCCTTGAGCAGTGGAACACGTTGAACTAGGAGGTTGATCATCCTTGAGCAGTGGAACATGAAGAAAATGGAGGTTGATCATCCTTGAGCAGTGGAACACGTAGAACATGGAGGTTGATCATCCTTGAGCAGTGAAACACGTAGAACTAGGAGGTTGATCATCCTTGAGCAGTGGAAGACGTAGAACTAGGAGGTTGATCATCCTTGAGCAGTGGAACACGTAGAACTAGGAGGTTGATCATCCTTGAGCAGTGGAACACGTAGAACTAGGAGGTTGATCATCCTTGAGCAGTGGAACATGAAGAACTAGGAGGTTGATCATCCTTGAGCATTGGAACACGTAGAACTAGGAGGTTGATCATCCTTGAGCAGTGGAACACGTAGAACATGGAGGTTGATCATCCTTGAGCATTGGAACACGTAGAACTAGGAGGTTGATCATCCTTGAGCAGTGGAACACGTAGAACATGGAGGTTGATCATCCTTGAGCAGTGGAACACGTAGAACATGGAGGTTGATCATCCTTGAGCAGTGGAACACGTAGAACAAGGAGGTGGATCATCCTTGAGCAGTGGAACACGTAGAACTAGGAGGTGGATCATCCTTGAGCAGTGGAACACGTAGAACTAGGAGGTTGATCATCCTTGAGCAGTGGAACACGTAGAACATGGAGGTTGATCATCCTTGAGCAGTGGAACACGTAGAACATGGAGGTTGATCATCCTTGAGCAGTGGAACACGTAGAACATGGAGGTTGATCATCCTTGAGCAGTGGAACACGTAGAACATGGAGGTTGATCATCCTTGAGCAGTGGAACACGTAGAACATGGAGGTTGATCATCCTTGAGCAGTGGAACACGTAGAACATGGAGGTTGATCATCATCCATCATCAACCACGACATAATTGTATTTATTTTTATGTAACCTTTATTTAACTAGGCAAGTCAGTTAAGAACAAATACTTATTTACAATGACGTCCTATCCACCCAGCCAAACCCTCCCCTAACCCGAACGACGCTGAGCAAGTTGTGCACCGCCCTATGGAACTCCCGATCACGGACTGATGTGATACAGCCCAGGATCGAACCAGAGTCTGTAGTGACGCCTCTATCACTGAGATACAGTTCCTTAGACCGCTGCGCCAACCACAACATGACACGTCTCACAGACTGCAAGTGAATTCCTAATGCAGCCCACCAAGGTTGAATGGGAAGCATGACATTCTATGGAAATTCAAATAGTATTTCTGATAAGACGCGTCGGATCATTTACGGATTGATATGTGTGAACTTTACAATTAAAGCATTTATTTGTTTACTCTGTCATGCTGTCTCAGAAACATCATTGATATGATACAGACATGTCAGACGTGACCTTCAGGTCTTGTGATGTGACCTGGCTCTTCACCAACCTGCCATACAATATGCACATCCTATTAAGGTAAACATCAAGCATAAAACTTTAATGAACACAGGAATAGAGAGCGAGAGTGAGGAAGAGAGAGAGAGGAAAGGAGAGAGGAAGAGAGAGAGAGAAAGGGAGAGAGAGGAAGAGAGAGGAAAGGAGAGAGGAAGAGAGAGAGAGAAAGGGAGATAGAAGAAGGGAGAGAGAGGAAAGGAGAGAGAAAGAGAGATAGAGAAAGGGAGAGAGAGGAAGGGAGAGAGGAAGAGAAAGAGAGGAAGGGAGAGAGAGGAAGAGAGAGAGAGGGAGGCAGAGAGGAAGGGAGAGAGAGGAAGAGAGAGAGAGGAAGGGAGAGAGAGGACGGGAGAGAGAAGGGAGAGAGAGGAAAGGAGAGAGAGGAAAGGAGAGAGGAAGAGGGAGAGAGAGGAAGAGAGAGAGAGGAAGGGAGAGAGAGGGAGAGAGGGGAAGAGAGAGAGAGAGAGAGGAAGGGAGAGAGAGGAAGGGAGAGAGGAAAAGAGAGAGAGGAAGAGAGAGGAAAAGCGAGAGAGGAAGTGAGAGAGAGGAAGAGAGAGAGGAAGAGAAAGAGAGGAAGGGAGAGAGAGGAAGAGAGAGAGGGAGGGAGAGAGAGGAAGCGAGAGAGAGAGGAAAGGAGAGAGAGGGAGAGAGGGGAAGAGAGAGAGAGAGAGAGGAAGGGGGAGAGAGGAAGGGAGAGAGGAAAAGAGAGAGAGGGAGAGAGAGAGGAAGAGAGAGAGAGGGAGGGAGAGAGAGGAAGCGAGAGAGAGAGGAAAGGAGAGAGAGGGAGAGAGGGGAAGAGAGAGAGAGAGAGAGAGAGGAAGGGAGAGAGGAAAAGAGAGAGAGGAAGAGAGAGGAAAAGCGAGAGAGGAAGTGAGAGAGAGGAAGAGAGAGAGCGGGAGGGAGAGGAAGCGAGAGAGAGAGAGAGAGAGGAAGAGAGGACGGAAGGATGAGAGTGGAAGAGAGAGAGAGGAAGGGAGAGAGAGGAAGCGAGAGAGAGAGAGAGAGGAAGAGAGAGAGGAAGGGAGAGAGTGGAAGGGAGAGAGATGAAGAGAGAGAGAGGAAGCGAGATAGAGAGAGAGTGAGAGGAAATGAGAGAGGAAGGGAGAGAGAGAGAGGAGGAAGAAGAAGAAGAGGAAGAGGAAGAAGAAGAAGTAGAAGAAGAAGAAGAGGAAGAAGGAGAAGAGGAAGAATAAGAGGAAGAAGAAGAGGAAGAGGAGGAAGAGGAAGTGGAAGAGGAGGAAGAAGAGGAAGTGGAAGAGGAAGAAAAGGAGGAGGAGGAGGAGGAAGAAGAAGAAGAAGAAGAGGAAGTGGAAGAGGAAGGTGAAGAGGAAGAAGAAGAGGAAGAAGAAGAAGAAGAAGAAGAAGAGGAAGAATAAGAGGAAAGAGGAAAGAGAGAGAGGAAGGGGGAGAGAGGAAGGGAGAGAGGAAAAGAGAGAGAGGAAGAGAGAGAGAGGAAGAGAGAGAGAGGGAGGGAGAGAGAGGAAGCGAGAGAGAGAGGAAAGGAGAGAGAGGGAGAGAGGGGAAGAGAGAGAGAGAGAGAGAGAGGAAGGGAGAGAGGAAAAGAGAGAGAGGAAGAGAGAGGAAAAGCGAGAGAGGAAGTGAGAGAGAGGAAGAGAGAGAGCGGGAGGGAGAGGAAGCGAGAGAGAGAGAGAGAGAGGAAGAGAGGACGGAAGGATGAGAGTGGAAGAGAGAGAGAGGAAGGGAGAGAGAGGAAGCGAGAGAGAGAGAGAGAGGAAGAGAGAGAGGAAGGGAGAGAGTGGAAGGGAGAGAGATGAAGAGAGAGAGAGGAAGCGAGATAGAGAGAGAGCGAGAGGAAATGAGAGAGGAAGGGAGAGAGAGAGAGGAGGAAGAAGAAGAAGAGGAAGAGGAGGAAGAGGAAGTGGAAGAGGAGGAAGAAGAAGAAGAGGAAGTGGAAGAGGAAGAAAAGGAGGAGGAGGAGGAAGAAGAAGAAGAAGAGGAAGTGGAAGAGGAAGATGAAGAGGAAGAAGAAGAAGAAGAAGAAGAAGAAGAAGAAGAAAAAGAAGAAGAAGAAGAAAAAGAAGAAGAGGAAGAGGAAGAGGAAGAAGAAGAAGAAGAATAAGAGGAAGAGGAAGAGGGGGAAGATGAAGAGGAAGTGGCAGAAGAAGAGGAAGAATTGCTCTGGGAGTCTAAATGCTTTTCAAATGTGGAGCTATGTTATGTTCCAAATTCCTCCTTATTCCCTGTTGACCATGGTCAAAGCATGGTTCATTTCTACAATGTTAGCCTGAGACTGGGAAGTTGAAACGATGATGATCAATAGGAAGGCCTGTTTTACCATCTACATGTATGAGAGAACATCATTCTTGTAGTTACACTGTTGTCCCCTTTGTGTCTCTTGCTTGACAAATGTGCAGTATACTCTGATACATATCTATTCCTATCTCAGGCAAAGATGTGTGTTCAACCAACAGCTCTTTACCATCTACATTGGTTACATGGCCATGTAACTTTTTATACTTTGCTGGATAGTGTACAATTAAGCAAAATAAGGCCTAAGGAGGTATGGTATATGGCCAATATACCACGGCTAAGGGCTATTGTTAGGCACGACGTATCGCGTATGGTTACCAACGTAATTAGAGCAGGTAAAATAAATGTTTTGTACCACCCGTAGTATACGGTCTGATATACCATGGCTGTCAGCCAATCAGCATTCAGGGCTCGAACCAACCCGTTTATGATGGCCTATACACTTTTTTAGTAGTAAGGAAAATAACCATCCTCTGACAATCAACTATTCTGTTCTATTCTGGCTCTATGTACATGTTGGAATATCTCAAACATAGTATCTGTCCGTTATTTAATAATAGGTATACAAATCCTAATTGGGAGAACGGTCCTAAAGCAAACTGGGCTGTTGTAAAGTTTGAGTTTATTCTCCTCCATACAACTTGTTTTAAAATCAGATTGCCCCCCAAATTACCTCAAAGCAACCAGACAGTTTCACCAAGTTAGCCTGCACCGCAAACCGAGTTGCTAGGCAACTGAAGACACTTGCTGCCTACAACGGCCTGAAAATTATTCTTTGAGTAAAGAAAATATTTTATATAACACCCTGACAGGGGAGAAATTTCACATGATTATATAAAATTGAGAGTGTAATTTGAATTTTAAAGAAAATAAAGGTGTTTTCACAGGTGTGTAAACGTCTCAGTCACAAGGCAAGGGGAGAACAGTGTTGATGTGATGCAGTTACCTCTCAGGAAATCTCATTTCCCCCCCAGCCAATAGCCAGTAGTACACAGTACAGTATTACACAGAAAACGGAGATATCATTACACTTATTAATAAGGAAGTTCGCTCATATTTAGATCAATACAGGAAGGAGACGAGGGGAAAGAAAAAAGAAAAAAAAGCCGGGCACTTCATTCAGTGTTGAGTCTTCCCCCGGATCTGCTGCCCTGGCATTGGCTTATCCTCTCTTGGATCTAGCCTTCTATAAACATATCTGGTGTGTTGCATAGCATAAAAAACACTTTACTTTCAATATTCAGTATCTAGTATCTCAGATGCTTCAGATATTCTCTCTCTCTCTCTCTCTCTCTCTCTCTCTCTCTCTCTCTCTCTCTCTCTCTCTCTCTCTCTCTCTCTCTCTCTCTCCCAGCTGCACTGCACCAATCATCTACTGCAGTAAACCAATGTGTTCCCAGCTGTAGTACCTTCATAATATTGTAAACCAATGTGTTCCCAGCTATAGTACCTTCATAATATTGTAAACCAATGTGTTCCCAGCTATAGTACCTTCATAATATTGTAAACCAATGTGTTCCCAGCTATAGTACCTTCATAATATTGTAAACCAATGTGTTCCCAGCTATAGTACCTTCATAATATTGTAAACCAATGTGTTCCCAGCTGTAGTACCTTCATAATATTGTAAACCAATGTGTTCCCAGCTATAGTACCTTCATAATATTGTAAACCAATGTGTTCCCAGCTGTAGTACCTTCATAATATTGTAAACCAATGTGTTCCCAGCTGTAGTACCTTCATAATATTGTAAACCAATGTGTTCCCAGCTATAGTACCTTCATAATATTGTAAACCAATGTGTTCCCAGCTGTAGTACCTTCATAATATTGTAAACCAATGTGTTCCCAGCTGTAGTACCTTCATAATATTGTAAACCAATGTGTTCCCAGCTGTAGTACCTTCATAATATTGGAATTGCAGTTCAGCTAGTTAACATATATGTAGGTTAGCAACACATTTGTCAGTAATTACCTTACATGTTCTATATGCTGTGTGTGTAAGAGAGGTCCCATGGGAAATTAACAGGGTCAAGGGTCACACGGGCTGTTAACAGGGTCAAGGGTCACACGGGCTGGCGGCGGCCTATTAGAGACATCACAGGAGGCTGGTGAGAGGAGGACAGCTCATAATAATGGCGGTAATGAAGTGAATGTAATGGTATCGGAAATAAGGAAGCCATGTGTCTAATGTGTCGATACCATTCCAGCCTTTACTTTGCGCCCGTCCTCCCCAGTTAAATTGCCACCAGCCGCAAGTGAGTGACACTCGCAGAAGGAATTTTGATGATAAATAATTTAATGTATCTGTGGTGTGTGTGTGTTTGTGTGTGTGTGTTTGTATGTGTGTGTGTGTGTGCGTGTGTGTGTGTGTGTGTGTGTGTGTGTGTGTGTGTGTGTGTGTGTGTGTGTGTGTGTGTGTGTGTGTGTGTGTGTGTGTGTGTGTGTGTGTGTGTGTGTGTTTGTGTGTGTGTGTGTGTGTGTGTGTGTGTCTGTTGGTGTGTGTGAATATGTGTATGTGTAAGATTTGTACTATGAAATGCAAATGAAACCGTATTGAATATTGATATACATTTTCCCTCACCATCGTCCCTCAGACTAAATCCACACTAGAATCATGAATAAATTATTATTATTTTAATTCTCTGCTTTCTATGACCACACAACACGACACAGACTGACCAGGTGAATCCAGCTATTGATGTCACTTGTTAAATCCACTACAATTAGAGTTGATGAAAGGGGAGGAGACAGGTTAAATTGGATTGTGTATGTGTGTATGTGTGGCATTCAGAGGTTGAATGGGCAAGACAAAAGATTTCAGTTCCTTTGAATGGGGTATGGTAGTAGGTGCAAGGTGCACTGGTTTGAATATGTCAAAAGCTGCAACTCTGCTAGGTTTTTCACGCTAAACTGTTTCCTGTCTATATCAAGAATTGTCCACAACCCAAAAGACGTCCAGCAACTTTTTATTTATTTTATTTTTTATTTCATCTTTATTTAACTAGGCAAGTCAGTTAATAAGAACATATTCTTATTTACAATGACGGCCTACCCCGGCCAAATCCGAATGACGCTTGGCCAATTGTGCGCCACCCTATGGGACTCCCAGTCACGGCCGGTTGTGATACAACCTCGAAGCCCCAACTTGACACAACTGAGGGAAGCATTGGCGTCAACGTGGGCCAGCATCCCTGTGGAAGGATTTTGACACCTTGTAGTGAAACCCACCAAATTGAAGCTGTTCTAAGCGCAAAATAGGGTGCAACCCATAATGCAACCCATAATGCAACCCATAATGCAACTCATAATGCAACTCATAATGCAACTCATAATGCAACCCATAATGCAACAACCCATAATGCAACCCATAATGTAACTCATAATGTAACCCATAATGCAACAACCCATAATGCAACCCATAATGCAACCCATAATGCAACAACTCATAATGCAACTCATAATGCAACTCATAATGCAACTCATAATGCAACCCATAAATCAACTCATAATGCAACCCATAATGCAACCCATAATGCAACCCATAATGCAACCCATAATGCAACCCATTATTAGGTGTTCCTAATGTTTTGTACACTCAGTGTAACTTCATAACCTTGACCATGAGCAAGTCCCAATATTAGGTAGACACCCCCATCTACTGTCTATATCTAATAATGCGTCAGAAAAAATGGGGTAAAATAAGTTGTTTTTAGGTACAGATCTAGGATCAGGTGATCTTACTCAAATCCTATCCTAAATCATTAGGCGACCTTAGATCAGTGTCTATAGATCAGGTGGAAGGACAAAATGAACAGCTGTTGATGAATAAACAGCCTTAATGGCAGTGATGTAAAGTACTTAAATAAAAATATCTTCAACTACTATTTAAGTAGGTTTTGGGGGGATCTGTACTTTACTATTCATGTATATATATATATATTTATATTTTTACTTCACTACATTCATAAAGAAAATTATGTACATTTTACTCCATACAATTTCCTTGACACCCAAAAGCAAACGTTACATGTTGAATGCTTTGCAGGACAGGAAAATTATCCAATTCACACACGTATGAAGAGGATATCTCTGTTTATCCCTACAGCCTCTGATCTGGCGGACTGACTAAACAGAGAACATCCCTGGTCATCCCTCTGCCTCTGATCTGGCGGACTGACTAAACAGAGAACATCCCTGGTCATCCCTACTGCCTCTGAATTGGAGGACTGACTAAACAGAGAACATCCCTGGTCATCCCTCTGCCTCTGATCTGGCGGACTGACTAAACAGAGAACATCCCTGGTCATCCCTACTGCCTCTGAATTGGAGGACTGACTAAACAGAGAACATCCCTGGTCATCCCTACTGCCTCTGAATTGGAGGACTGACTAAACAGAGAACATCCCTGGTCATCCCTCTGCCTCTGATCTGGCGGACTGACTAAACAGAGAACATCCCTGGTCATCCCTACTGCCTCTGAATTGGAGGACTGACTAAACAGAGAACATCCCTGGTCATCCCTCTGCCTCTGATCTGGCGAACTGACTAAACACAAATGCTTAATTTGCAAATGACGTCTGAGTGTTGGAGTGTGCAGCTGGTTATCTGTAAATGACGTCTGAGTGTTGGAGTGTTCCCCTGGCCATCAGTAAATGACGTCTGAGTGTTGGAGTGTGCAGCTGGTTATCTGTAAATGACGTCTGAGTGTTGGAGTGTGCAGCTGGTTATCTGTAAATGACGTCTGAGTGTTGGAGTGTGCAGCTGGTTATCTGTAAATGACGTCTGAGTGTTGGAGTGTGCAGCTGGTTATCTGTAAATGACGTCTGAGTGTTGGAGTGTGCAGCTGGTTATCTGTAAATGACGTCTGAGTGTTGGAGTGTGCAGCTGGTTATCTGTAAATGACGTCTGAGTGTTGGAGTGTGCAGCTGGTTATCTGTAAATGACGTCTGAGTGTTGGAGTGTTCCCCTGGCCATCAGTAAATGACGTCTGAGTGTTGGAGTGTGCAGCTGGTTATCTGTAAATGACGTCTGAGTGTTGGAGTGTGCAGCTGGTTATCTGTAAATGACGTCTGAGTGTTGGAGTGTGCAGCTGGTTATCTGTAAATGACGTCTGAGTGTTGGAGTGTGCAGCTGGTTATCTGTAAATGACGTCTGAGTGTTGGAGTGTGCAGCTGGTTATCTGTAAATGACGTCTGAGTGTTGGAGTGTGCAGCTGGTTATCTGTAACAAAAAAAGCAAAATGTTTAATATAAGGAATGTGGAACTATTTTTACTTTTACTTTTGATACTGAAGTAAATATAAAACCAAATACTTTTAGACTTTTATTCAAGTAGTATTTTACTGGGTGACTTTCACTTTTACTCGAGTCATTTTCTAATAAGGTATCTTTACTTTTACTACAGTATGACTTTTGCGTATTTTTTCACACTATTGCTGTCAGCCTCCAAAACAAACCATTATCGCTGGTTAATGTTAATAGAGTATAATAATCAGTGTGTTTACCAATTTCTCCCATAGCCCTTTCTGAAGTACATTTTAAAAAGGCCAGTAGATACAATCTAACAGGAATATTGTTGCTTCGTCTTCCGCATCAATCAAATATACATGAACATGATCCTCCAGAATGTTTTCTGTGGACTGTAAGTCCATCTGTTTCCACTAGAGGGCACTATAGGACCACTGAAAGATAACCAGTAGCAGAGGCAGTCACACGATCATCACCTCATACTCTCAGAGGTTGTCTTTTGTATAGTTGCACCATTTCTAATGGAATATTGACCAATTATATGTTACAATGTAACAAATATCATATACAAACATTCTACAAACTCTATACTTTTAAGAGAGTGATTAAAACACATGATTTCACTCATTATAGTAATCTACGAGCTCTACGCTTTAAGTACAGTTTTTAAAACAAATGGAATCATGTTTTCTACTCTTTTCTGTTATATCATTTTTTGGGATAAAAAAAAAAACGATATAAATTCTTCACATAAGACTAAGTGTTTCTCCAGCGGTTAGACTCGTGTGTTGGTCATCAGCCTTTTCTACTGTAGGACCCAGGATTATGCTTCAGCAGTGATTTTGACAGAGGGTCTGCAGCTCTTTATACACACACAGTTCAGTATGGTAGATAGATAGATAGATAGATAGATAGATAGATAGATAGATAGATAGATAGATAGATAGATAGATTTGTTTTTAAATTAATTGGGAGTCTGTGTAATCTGAGGGAGTTACTGTATGTGTTTCTAACGTGGTCATGCATTGGGCAGGAGGTTAGGAAGTGCAGTTCTGTTTTCACCTCATTTTGTGGGCAGTGGGCACATGTCTTCTCCTGAGAGCCAGGTCTGCCTACGGCGGCTTTTCACTAGGTACTCTCTGTTTAGGTCCAAATTGCATTCTAGTTTGCTCAGTTTTTTGGCAAATTCTTTCCAATGTGTCAAGTTTGTGAACCGAGCTCCAGGAACAGCTTCCTTAGGGGATTCTTCTTCAGGGTTTGTATTTTGTCCTGTAGTTCATTCAATGTAATTGGAGAATCAAATGGGTTCTGGTCGTGTTTAACAGTTGATTCTAAGATTTGTATTTGATCATTTATATGTTGTTGCTGTTTGATCTTTGTTATAAGGCCAAAAATATTGGAGAAGTGGTTTATCCATACATCTCTGTTTTGGATAGATAACTCTTTGTGTTGTTGTTTGTTTAGTGTGTTCCAATGTTCCCAGAAGTGGTTCGATTCTATGGATTCGTCTTATTTCTTTATTGTTTTAGTGATTCACCGTAGTGAAGGCGAAGACTCAGGTTTTCTGGGTCTCTATGTTTTTGGTTGGATAGGTTTCTCAATTTCTTTCTTAGGTTTTTGCATTCTTCATCAAACCATTTGTCATTGTTTTTCATTTTCTTTGGTTGTCTGCTTGACATTATTCGATTTGATAGGGAAGCTGAAGGGTCAAATAAACTGTTTAGGCTTTCTAAAAGTTTACACCTTCACTATTATATTGAGATGTTTGTCCAGGATGTTGTCTGAAAGGAATTTAATTTGTTGTTGCCTAATTGTTTTATGGTAGGTTTCCACACTACTTTCCTTCCATCTATAGCATTTCTTAATATTGTGCAGTTCCTTTGGCTTTGATGCCTCATGATTGAGTTTTGCTCTGTTCAGATAGATTGTGATTTTGCTATGATCTGATAGGGGTGTTAGGGGCTTACTGTGAACGCTCTGAGAGACTCTGGGTTGAGGTCAGTGATAAAGTAACTTACAGTACTACTGCCAAGGGATGAGCTGAGCTCTTCTACCTACCATAGAAGTGTCCTCGAAGCCTACCATTGACTATGTAGAGACCCAGCATGCAACAGAGCTGCAGGAGTTGTGACCCGTTGTTGTTGGTTGTTTTGTCATAGTTGTGTCTAGGGGGCAAATTTGGGAAGGAATACTGTCACCTCCAGGTAGGTGTTTGTCCCCCTGTGTTTTGAGGGTGTCAGGTTCTTGTCCAGTTCTGGCATTTAGGTCGCTACAGACTACTACATGTCCCTGGGCCTGGAAATGGTTGATCTCCCCCTCTGGGATGGAGAACTGTCATTGTTAAAGTATGGGGATTCTATTGGGGGGATATAGGTAGCACACATGAGGAAATTCTTCTCTGTTGAGATAATTTCTTTATTAATTTCTAGACAGATGTAAAATGTTCCTGTTTTGACTAATTTAATAGAGTGAGTTAGGTCTGCTCTATACCATGTTAGCATACCTTCTGAGTCTGGTGGATGGGACTACCAGCTCTCTGTAACCTAGCGGGCAACCAGTGGGTCAGTGTCCTTTATATTTTCATCTTACCTTTATTTAACTAGGCAAGTCAATTAAGAACAAAATCTTATTTTCAATGACGGCCTAGGAACACAGTGGGTTAACTGCCTTGTCCAGGGGCAGAAAAACTGATTTTTACATTGTCAGGTCGTGGATTCAATCTTGCAACCTTCCGGTTACTAGCCCAACACTCTAACCACTAGGCTACCTGCCGCCCCCACATGTTTTTTGTAACATGGTTCTTGAAGGATGACAATGTCTGTATTTCAATTTCTTTGAGGAAGTCTTGGTTCCTGCTCTTTAGGCCAAAGGCAGATGACCTCAGACCTTGTTTATGAGATAGTAAAATCTTTGTGTTCCATAGTGTCTAGTGTTGTTTTCGTGTGGTTTAGGACCAGACAGTGCTAAATTTGAGGTGCCTGAACAAAGAAAGTCAAATCAGATTTGCTTGTTCCGCCACCTATTTGCCCAGATCCGGTACCTCTCGTTAATTGATCTTGACACAGGTCTTGGTAGTGGTGGTCAGCTAGTGAAGAGGTCTCTACGTAATTACCCCCCCCCTGCTCGCGTTCACTATGTTTTCCGGTACCTCAGAGCCCCCCGGATACCCCCCCACCCTCCTCACGTTCACTATGTGTTCCAGGACTTCCCGATTTAAAAATGAAGCTCTGGGCGGGGGTCTGGGAGGGGGTCTGGGCGGGGGTCTGGGCGGGGGTCTGGGAGGGTGTCTGGGAGGGGGTCTGGGAGGGGGTCTGGGCGGGGGTCTGGGAGGGGGTCTGGGCGGGGGTCTGGGCGGGGGTCTGGGTGGGTGTCTCGCTGGCATTGGGGAAGCAGCTTTTTCAATCACTCCCTTGAGGGCTGTGGCCAACCTTTCCTTCTGGGCCCTCAGGTTGTTTGTGCCCTTGTGAATTATGTTGTGGCTGGGGGAGCCGAGTCTGTCCTCTGACAACAGCTCCAGAGCCTGGTGTTTGGGCACTACTCTGACTACTCTGACATCACCAACCTGACAAGCAGGAAAATGGCACTTTGGTTCAGTTAGCATAATTTCCACTTTGAGTGGATGATTTTAATGTATTATTTACCTTAATTTAATTAGGCAAGTCATTTAAGAACAAATTCTTCTTTACAAGGATGGCCTACACCAGCCAAACCCGGACGACTCTGGACCAATTGTGCTCCACCCTATGGCACTCCCAGTCAAGGTTGTGATACAGCTGTGATACAGCCAGGAATCGAACCAGGGTGTCTATAGTGATTCCTCTAGCACTGAGATGCAGTACCTTAGACCACCGCGCCACTCGGGAGCATTGCATGATGGGATGGTTTGATCTGTGCAGGTTTAGTCTTAAAACATTTATTTTTACTCCTCTTTGCAGCGATGAGGGTGTCTAAGTCAATGCACATTTGGCAGAACACATACACATGCACACACACATGCACACACACATGCACACACAGACCCTCTCCATCTGCCCCCCAAACCTCCCCCACTCATCCCACACAGGAAAAAGCTTTTCTGTTAAAATTGTTTTAAATTCTTAATCACACTCGAGGCCAAAATAATGTTTCTCTCTCCATTTGACGGGGGACATGTAGTAAGTCTTTCGCTGACACTTGAGATTCAAGCAGACTGTCTGGTAATTGAATACCAGGTATTCCAATAATGGCACCCTATTCCCTATGGGCCTCAGTCAAAAGTACTGCACCCTATTCCCTATGGGCCTCGGTCAAAAGTAGTGCACCCTATTACCTATGGGCCTCGGTCAAAAGTAGTGCAATGTATAGGGAATAGGGTGCCATTCCCTTAATCAAATCAAAACAAATGTAATTGGTCATATACACATGGTTAGCAGATGTTAATGCGAGTGTAGCAACATGCTTGTGCTTCTAGTTCCTACAGTGCAGCAATATCTAACAAGTAATGTAGGAATTCTACAACAACTACCTAATACACACAAATCTAAGTAAAGGGATGAAATAAGAATATGTACATATAAATATATGGATGAGCGATGATCGAGCGGCATAGGCAAGATGGTATAGAATATAGTATATACGTATGAGATGAGTAATGCAAGATATGTAAACATTATTACATTAAAGTGACTAGTGATCCATTTATTAAAGTGAACTTATTGAGGGCAGGGGGCAGCATTTTCACTTTCGGAAAAATAGCATGCCAAAATTCAACTGCTTGCTACTCATCCCCAGAATATAAGATATGCATATTATTAGTAGATTTGGATAGAAAACACTCTGAAGTTTCTAAAACTGTTTGAATCATGTCTGTGAGAATAACAGAACTTATGTAGCAGGCAAAACCCTGAGGACAAACCATTCAGAATTTGTATTTTTTTGATGTCACTGTTTTCTTAGAGACACCAGATTTCTAATGGACTTGCTTGCAGTTCCCACCGCTTCCACTGGATGTCACCAGTCTTTGGAAATCGGTTGAGGTTATTCCTTTGTGTAGTGAAGAAGTAGGGCTATCGTAAATGAGGATCACATGAAGTACATTATTTGAGAAGAGGCACATTTCGAAAAAAGTTGCGTCAGTTTGTTTTCTTTTTGTATTGAACACAGATCATCCCGTCTTCAAATTGATCGATTATTAACGTTTAAAAATACCTAACGTTGTATTAAAAAAGTAGTTTGAAATGTTTTGGTAAAGTTTACATGTAACTTTTGATATATTTTGTAGTGACTGTTGGAAGTTGGAAGCTGTGTTTTTCTGGATGAAACGGTCCAAATAAATTGACATTTTGGATATATATCGACGGAATTAATCGAACAAAAGGACCATTTGTGATGTTTATGGGACATATTGGAGTGCCAACAAAATAATTTAGTCAAAGGTAAGGCATGATTTATATTTTATTTCTGCGTTTTGTGTCGTGCTTGCAGTGTTGAATTATGCTACTCTCTTTGTTTACTGTTGTGCTATCATCAGATAATAGCATCTTATGCTTTCGCCGAAAAGCCTTTTTGAAATCTGACATGTTGGCTGGATTCACAACGAGTGTAGCTTTAATTTGGTATCTTACATGTGTGATTTAATGAAAGTTAGATTTTTATATCATGTTATTTGAATTTGGCGCGCTGTATTTTCCCTGGCTATTGGCCGGTGGGACGTTTGCGTTCGTTCAGTTATCTTTGCCTTTTTTTTCAAGTCATTTAAGTCATTGGGTATAGGCCATCTTGAAGCATGTGGGGACAGCAGACTGGAATAGAGAGAGATTGGATATGTCCGTAAACACACCAGCCCACTGGTCTGCGCATGCTCTGAGGATGTGGCTAGGGATGCCGTCTGGGCTGGCAGCCTTGCAAGGGTTTACACATTTAAATGTCTTACTCACGTCGGGCACGGAGAAGTAGAGGGGGGCCCGCAGTCCTTGGTAGCGGGCCGCGTTGGTGGCACTGTATTATCCTCAAAGCGAGCAAAGAAGGTGTTTAGTTTGTCTGGAAGCAAGACGTCGGTGTCCGTGACGTGTTGGTTTTCTTTATGTAGTCCGTGATTGCCTGTAGACCCTACCACATACGTCTCCTGTCTGAGCCGTTGAATTGCGACTCCACTTTGTTCCTATACCGACATTTCACATGTTTGATTGACTTGCGGAGGGAATAACTACACTGTTTAGATTTGGCCATATTCCCAGTCATCTTTCCATGGTTAAATGCAGTGGTTTGCGCTTTCAGTTTTGTGCGAATGCCGCCATCTAACCACGGTTTTTGGTTAGGGTAGGTTTAAATAGTCACAGTGTGTAGTTTATGTACACCTCTAATGTACTTCCTTGTAAACTCACTCACCGAATCTGCGTATAAATCGATGGTATTCTCTGAGGTTGCCCGGAACATTTCCCAGTCAGCGTGATCAAAACAATCTTTGCTTTGTTAAAATCCCCAGCTACAATAAATGCAGCCTCAGGTTATATGGTTTCCAGTTTGCAATAGAGTCCATTGAAGTTGCTTGAGGGCAGTCATGGTATCAGCTTGAGGAGGGATGTACACGACTGTGATAATGGCCGACGAAAAATCTCTTGGGAGATAATATGGTCGGTATTTGATTGTAAGGTATTCTAGGTCAGGTGAACAAAAGGACTTGTTCCTGTATGTTGTTACTGTCATGACGTTGGCCTGTTGGTGAGGTTTATGACTCCCATAAATACCTTTCCCCCTTTCCTCTCTCTCTACTCTACAGAGTGACTCTTGGAAATCCCTTTGTTAACATAGAGAGAGTCTGGTAACATCAAAAGGGTGGTGAACAGAACCATATTTCGGTAATCCAACCAGTTGAAAATATCCGTTGGTACTTAAAGAATATGATGTCAGATCAGTTGTTTACTGAGACATTATTACTGATAATAGGATGACATAAACTGTATCTTGGAAAGTCTACACATTCTAGTTATCAGATTCACATGGAATTGTTGTGCAATTTATGTCATGCCCTGACCATAGTTTGCTTTGTATGTTTATATGTTTTGTTTGGTCAGGGTGTGATCTGAGTGGGCATTCTATGTTGTATGTCTAGTTTGTCTGTTTCTGTGTTTGGCCTGATATGGTTCTCAATCAGAGGCAGGTGTTAATCGTTGTCTCTGATTGGGAACCATATTTAGGTAGCCTGTTTTGTCATTGTGGGTGTGGGTGATTGTCTATGTGTTAGTTGCCTGTGTCTGCACTGTTATATATAGCGTCACGTTCGTTTTGTTGTTTTGTATTAGTTTGGTTAGTGTTTCTTCTTAAATAAATAGAAGAATGTATTCACTTCACGCTGCGCCTTGGTCCTCCTCTCTTCCACATTACGACGAACGTGACAATTTAAATATTTAAATATGAAACTATTTGTGAAAAGATTAAATGTAATTTTAGCTTCTAAATGAGAGAATGGTTTTCATAAAGTAAAAACTCTGCTCACTCAGTGGCCCCACCCAAGTGAACAGACATTAGTTGTAAACTATGAAACACGGCCTTCTCTCCCTACTACATAAGCCCCTAGACAAAAATGTAACATTGGTGTTCCCGAGGACGTGAGGACTGCTGTCCAGACGTTAAAAGGGCTAATATCAACAACAGAAATAAGCCAACCTCAGCGTGAGCTCAAAGTATGGTAACTTGGTATGAACTTTGAACTCTTATTCAATAAAGAAGTGATACCTCCTAGTCGTTGAGTTAGCAGCAGCTGTAAACGTGGGCTAGGAAAGGACGGACAAAGTATCTAACCTACCACACAACAACGGTACTACAACGTATCCACTTTACCACCAGACATTCTTCAGAGGACAAGAGATCCCTGCTGGGCAACCCGGCCTTTCATCTACGACCAACCTATTGAAAACGCAGCTCAGAGTAAATATTTCTTGCATTTTCCTTTTCCTAATGGGCGGTTATTTGGAATGCATAAGATTATGTATTTACGATAGCATAGCTTCACATGGTCCGATCAGAGACCCAAAACTTTGTTCCTCGGTCTTCCCACGCTTTCATTCAAACCCCAAACCCCTTTCTTTGTGTAACCAGCCATCATATTGGTTCCGTCCACCAGGGACGTTTTTCTTGAATGACATAATTAGTAATCATTGTATGATCCATCCTGTGTATATGTAATTCTGTGTGATTATTTAGGTATTTAGTAAATAAATAATTAAACCAAATGTTGTATTGCTGATTCAACTTGTTAGCCAGTGTTTGTGAAGATAACCAAGCATTTTACAACGTTCAGATGAGACTGAATAAGGTGACGATTAATAATTGACTGCTATTGAGGTAAAAGATGACCAGGTCTTTAAGAGTTTATTCGGAAGATAACAGCTCTATAAACATTCTTTCGTGGTGCCCCAACTTTCTAGTTAATTACATTTACATGATTAGTTTAATCAGGTAATATTAATTACAGAGAAATTATTTTATAAAATAGCATGTCATATCACTTAATCCGGCATAGCAAAGACACAACATTACGATTACACATGAGTCGTTAATCATGAGGCATACACCCCCACCATTCTTCTTCCCAGAGAGATGTTTATTTCTGTCGGCGCGACACATAAAGAATCCCGGTGGCTGTACCGACTATGACAACATATGTCGAGAGAGGCATGTTTCCGTAAAACAGAGAATGTTACAATCCCAGATGTCTGGAAAGCAACCCTTGCCTTAATTTCGTCTACTTGTTATCTAGAGACTGGACATTGGCGAGTAATATACTCAGAAGTGGTGGGTGGTGTGCACGCCTTCGAAGTCTGACCAGGACGCCACTCCATCTACCTCTTCTGGGGCCTCGGTCAAAAGTAGTGCACTATATAGGGAATAGGGTGCCATTCCCTATGGGCCTCGGTCAAAAGTAGTGCACTATATAGGGAATAGGGTGCCATTCCCTATGGGCCTCGGTCAAAAGTAGTGCACTATATAGGGAATATGGCACCATTTGGGAGGGCGATGCAGAGGGAACCACAGTGCTGCACTAACGACAGCTGGTCTGGTGTGCTCCGTCTGCTGCCTCCCACGACCAAGGGGAAACCATGGGAAGACTTCAACCACATGTCTCGAGCACCATGACTAAACTATTCTCAGAGTATCCAGACCAGATAGTACCTCTCTGTTATAGGAGATACAGGACAGTGATATGACAATAATCCGTTATTGTATTCTTTTGAGGAACATAGAGGCCTTCATGGTAGAGTGGCCAAACGGAAGCCACTCCGCAGTAAAAGGCACATGACTGCCCTCTTGGATTTTGCCAAAAGGCACCTAAAGGACTCTCAGACCATGAGAAACAAGATTCTCTGGTCTGATGAAATCAAGATTGAACTCTTTGGCCTGAATGCCAAGCGTCACGTCATTCCCTTGCTAATTTCCACCAGGTCTTCATGGGAAGCCTAAGGTGTTTCTTGCAGAATGATAAAATAATGTGCTTGTTTAGTTCACATGTAGGGTCATATTCAAGCGAAACAGGTGTTTCCGGAGTTAGACAAATATTCTTCTTCTGAACATACTGTGTCCATATACCCTTTATTCATGTTTTGCATATCTCAAAGTAACATATATCACTCTATTGTGGTTTACACTGTCAATATTACGTGAAATGTACATTGATCTCAGGTAAAGTAGCGAGACTGTGATAAATCCATCATTACAGCCTCTGTTTTCTGAAGTTCTTCTCAAACTTCATAAGAAAGTTTATAAATATGGCTCATTAATTAACTGTGATCTAAATCCAGAAGCCTCGTCGGAAACCCAAAGGCAAAAGACGCCATACGAAAAAGATGTATCGCTAGGCTACCACTGTAGAACAAGTGAAGTA
>NW_024059785.1:97500-186825 GCF_016432855.1 Salvelinus namaycush
GTCTATGTCCTGGGAAATCTTCTTGCAAAACAGTATCAAAACGTGGTTTTGTTTTGTGATTATGGAGAATTAGATTAACAAGAGTTATCTATATTATTATGTCAGTAGATTACATGGGGATGGATGGTATCTATATTATTATGTCAGTAGACTAGAGGGGAATGGATGGTATCTATATTATTATGTTAGTAGACTACAGGGGAATGGATGGTATCTATATTATTATGTCAGTAGACTACAGGGGAATGGATGGTATCTATATTATTATGTTAGTGGACTACAGGGGAATGGACGGTATCTATATTATTATGTTAGTAGACTACAGGGGAATGGCTGGTATCTATATTATGTTAGTAGACTACAGGGGGAATGGATGGTATCTATATTATTATGTTAGTAGATTACAGGGGGAATGGATGGTATCTATATTATTGTGTCAGTAGAATACAGAGGAATGGATGGTATCTATATTATTATGTTAGTAGACTACAGGGGGAATGGATGGTATCTATATTATTATGTCAGTAGACTACAGAGGAATGGATGGTATCTATATTATTATGTCAGTAGACTACAGAGGAATGGATGGTATCTATATTATTATGTCAGTAGACTACAGAGGAATGGATGGTATCTATATTATTATGTCAGTAGACTACAGAGGAATGGATGGTATCTATATTGTTATGTCAGTAGACTACAGGGGAATGGATGGTATCTATATTATTATGTCAGTAGACTACAGGGGAATGGATGGTATCTATATTATTATGTCAGTAGACTACAGAGGAATGGATGGTATCTATATTATTATGTCAGTAGACTACAGAGGAATGGATGGTATCTATATTATTATGTCAGTAGACTACAGGGGAATGGATGGTATCTATATTATTATGTCAGTAGACTACAGGGGAATGGATGGTATCTATATTCTTATGTCAGTAGACTACAGGGGAATGGATGGTATCTATATTATGTCAGTAGACTACAGGGGAATGGATGGTATCTATATTATGTCAGTAGACTACAGGGGAATGGATGGTATCTATATTATTATGTCAGTAGACTACAGAGGAATGGATGGTATCTATATTATTATGTCAGTAGACTACAGGGGAATGGATGGTATCTATATTATTATGTCAGTAGACTACAGGGGAATGGATGGTATCTATATTATTATGTCAGTAGACTACAGGGGGAATGGATGGTATCTATATTATTATGTCAGTAGACTACAGGGGAATGGATGGTATCTATATTATTATGTCAGTAGACTACAGGGGAATGGATGGTATCTATATTATTATGTCAGTAGACTACAGAGGAATGGATGGTACTATATTATTATGTCAGTAGACTACAGGGGGAATGGATGGTATCTATATTATTATGTCAGTAGACTACAGGGGAATGGATGGTATCTATATTATTATGTCAGTAGACTACAGGGGAATGGATGGTATCTATATTATTATGTCAGTAGACTACAGAGGAATGGATGGTATCTATATTATTATGTCAGTAGACTACAGGGGAATGGATGGTATCTATATTATTATGTCAGTAGACTACAGGGGAATGGATGGTATCTATAATATTACGTCAGTAGATTACAGGGGGATGGATGGTATCTATATTATTATGTCAGTAGACTACAGGGGGAATGGATGGTATCTATATTATGTCAGTAGACTACAGGGGAATGGATGGTATCTATATTATTATGTTAGTAGACTACAGGGGGATGGATGGTATCTATATTATTATGTTAGTAGACTACAGGGGAAAGGATGGTATCTATATTATTATGTCAGTAGACTACAGGGGGATGGATGGTATCTATATTATTATGTCAGTAGATTACAGGGGGAATGGATGGTATCTATATTATTATGTCAGTAGACTACAGGGGGAATGGATGGTATCTATATTATTATGTCAGTAGACTACAGGGGAATTGATGGTATCTATATTATTATGTCAGTAGACTACAGAGGAATGGATGGTATCTATATTATTATGTCAGTAGACTACAGGGGAATGGATGGTATCTATATTATTATGTCAGTAGATTAACTAGCCTAGAGTTATCTATATTATTATGTCAGTAGATTAACTAGCCTAGAGTTATCTATATTATTATGTCAGTAGATTAACTAGCCTAGAGTTATCTATATTATTATGTCAGTAGATTAACTAGCCTAGAGTTATCTATATTATTATGTCAGTAGATTATCTAGCCTAGAGTTATCTATATTATTATGTCAGTAGACTAACTAGCCTAGAGTTATCTATATTATTATGTCAGTAGATTAACTAGCCTAGAGTTATCTATATTATTATGTCAGTAGATTAACTAGCCTAGAGTTATCTATATTATTATGTCAGTAGATTAGCTAGCCTAGAGTTATCTATATTATTATGTCAGTAGATTAACTAGCCTAGAGTTATCTATATTATTATGTCAGTAGATTAACTAGCCTAGAGTTATCTATATTATTATATCAGTAGATTAACTAGCCTAGAGTTATCTATATTATTATGTCAGTAGACTAACTAGCCTAGAGTTATCTATATTATTATGTCAGTAGACTAACTAGCCTAGAGTTATCTATATTATTATGTCAGTAGATTAACTAGCCTAGAGTTATCTATATTATTATGTCAGTAGATTAACTAGCCTAGAGTTATCTATATTATTATGTCAGTAGATTAGCTAGCCTAGAGTTATCTATATTATTATGTCAGTAGATTAACTAGCCTAGAGTTATCTATATTATTATGTCAGTAGATTAACTAGCCTAGAGTTATCTATATTATTATGTCAGTAGACTAACTAGCCTAGAGTTATCTATATTATTATGTAAGTAGATTAACTAGCCTAGAGTTATCTATATTATTATGTCAGTAGATTAACTAGCCTAGAGTTATCTATATTATTATGTTAGTAGATTAACTAGAGTTATCTATATTATTATGTCAGTAGATTAACTAGCCTAGAGTTATCTATATTATTATGTCAGTAGACTACAGGGATGGAGCATTAGATTAACTAGCCTAGAGTTATCTATATTATTATGTCAGTAGACTAACTAGCCTAGAGTTATCTATATTATTATGTCAGTAGACTAACTAGAGTTATCTATATTATTATGTCAGTAGATTAACTAGAGTTATCTATATTATTATGTCAGTAGATTAACTAGAGTTATCTATATTATTATGTCAGTAGATTAACTAGAGTTATCTATATTATTATGTCAGTAGACTAACTAGCCTAGAGTTATCTATATTATTATGTCAGTAGACTAACTAGCCTAGAGTTATCTATATTATTATGTCAGTAGATTAACTAGCCTAGAGTTATCTATATTATTATGTCAGGAGACTAACTAGCCTAGAGTTATCTATATTATTATGTCAGTAGACTACAGGGATGGAGCATTAGATTAACTAGCCTAGAGTTATCTATATTAATATGTCAATCGATTAACTAGCCTAGAGTTATCTATATTATTATGTCAGTAGATTAACTAGCCTAGAGTTATCTATATTATTATGTCAGTAGACTAACTAGCCTAGAGTTATCTATATTATTATGTCAGTAGACTACAGGGATGGAGCATTAGATTAACTAGCCTAGAGTTATCTATATTATTATGTCAGTGAACTACAGGGATGGAGCATTAGATTAACTAGCCTAGAGTTATCTATATTATTATGTCAGTAGATTAACTAGCCTAGAGTTATCTATATTATTATGTCATTAGATTAACTAGCCTAGAGTTATCTATATTATTATGTCAGTAGACTACAGGGATGGAGCATTAGATTAACTAGCCTAGAGTTATCTATATTATTATGTCAGTGGACTACAGGGATGGAGCATTAGATTAACTAGCCTAGAGTTATCTATATTATTATGTCATTAGAGTACAGGGGGAATGGATGGTATCTATATTATTATGTCAGTAGACTACAGGGGAATGGACGGTATCTATATTATTATGTCAGCAGACTACAGGGGAATGGATGGTATCTATATTATTATGTCAGTAGACTACAGGGGAATGGATGGTATCTATATTATTATGTCAGTAGACTACAGGGGAATGGATGGTATCTATAGTATTATGTTAGTAGACTACAGGGGGAATGGATGGTATCTATATTATGTCAGTAGACTACAGGGGAATGGATGGTATCTATATTATTATGTTAGTAGACTACAGGGGGAATGGATGGTATCTATATTATTATGTTAGTAGACTACAGGGGGAATGGATGGTATCTATATTATTATGTTAGGAGACTACAGGGGGAATGGATGGTATCTATATTATGTCAGTAGACTACAGGGGAATGGATGGTATCTATATTATTATGTCAGTAGACTACAGGGGAATGGATGGTATCTATATTATTATGTTAGTAGACTACAGGGGAATGGATGGTATCTATATTATTATGTCAGTAGACTACAGGGGGATGGATGGTATCTATATTATTATGTCAGTAGATTACAGGGGGAATGGATGGTATCTATATTATTATGTCAGTAGACTACAGGGGAATGGATGGTATATATATTATTATGTCAGTAGATTAACTAGCCTAGAGTTATCTATATTATTATGTCAGTAGATTAACTAGCCTAGAGTTATCTATATTATTATGTCAGTAGATTAACTAGCCTAGAGTTATCTATATTATTATGTCAGTAGATTAACTAGCCTAGAGTTATCTATATTATTATGTCAGTAGATTAACTAGCCTAGAGTTATCTATATTATTATGTCAGTAGATTAACTAGCCTAGAGTTATCTATATTATTATGTCAGTAGATTAACTAGCCTAGAGGTATCTATATTATTATGTCAGTAGATTAACTACCCTAGAGTTATCTATATTATTATGTCAGTAGATTAACTAGCCTATAGTTATCTATATTATTATGTCAGTAGACTAACTAGCCTAGAGTTATCTATATTATTATGTCAGTAGATTAACTAGCCTAGAGTTATCTATATTATTATGTCAGTAGATTAACTAGCCTAGAGTTATCTATATTATTATGTCAGTAGATTAGCTAGCCTAGAGTTATCTATATTATTATGTCAGTAGATTAACTAGCCTCAAGTTATCTATATTATTATGTCAGTAGATTAACTAGCCTAGAGTTATCTATATTATTATGTCAGTAGACTAACTAGCCTAGAGTTATCTATATTATTATGTCAGTAGATTAACTATCCTAGAGTTATCTATATTATTATGTCAGTAGACTAACTAGCCTAGAGTTATCTATATTATTATGTCAGTAGATTAACTAGCCTATAGTTATCTATATTATTATGTCAGTAGATTAACTAGCCTAGAGTTATCTATATTATTATGTCAGTAGATTAACTAGCCTAGAGTTATCTATATGATTATGTCAGTAGATTAACTAGCCTAGACTTATCTATATTATTATGTTTGTAGATTAACTAGCCTAGAGTTATCTATATTATTATGTCAGTAGATTATCTAGAGTTATCTATATTATTATGTCAGTAGATTAACTAGCCTAGAGTTATTTCAATTATTATGTCAGTAGACTACAGGGATGGAGCATTAGATTAACTAGCCTAGAGTTATCTATATTATTATGTCAGTAGACTACAGGGATGGAGCATTAGATTAACTAGCCTAGAGTTATCTATATCATTATGTCAGTAGACTAACTAGCCTAGAGTTATCTATATTATTATGTCAGTAGACTAACTAGAGTTATCTATATTATTATGTCAGTAGATTAACTAGAGTTATCTATATTATTATGTCAGTAGATTAACTAGAGTTATCTATATTATTATGTCAGTAGATTAACTAGAGTTATCTATATTATTATGTCAGTAGATTAACTAGAGTTATATATATTATTCTGTCAGTAGACTAACTAGCCTAGAGTTATCTATATTATTATGTCAGTAGACTAACTAGCCTAGAGTTATCTATATTATTATGTCAGTAGACTAACTAGCCTAGAGTTATCTATATTATTATGTCAGTAGATTAACTAGCCTAGAGTTATCTATATTATTATGTCAGTAGATTAACTAGCCTAGAGTTATCGATATTATTATGTCAGTAGATTAACTAGCCTGGAGTTATCTATATTATTATGTCAGTAGATTAACTAGCCTAGAGTTATCTATAATATTATGTCAGTAGACTAACTAGCCTAGAGTTATCTATACTATTATGTCAGTAGACTACAGGGATGGAGCATTAGATTAACTAGCCTAGAGTTATCTATATTATTATGTCAGTGGACTACAGGGATGGAGCATTAGATTAACTAGCCTAGAGTTATCTATATTATTATGTCAGTAGATTAACTAGCCTAGAGTTATCTATATTATTATGTCAGTAGATTAACTAGCCTAGAGTTATCTATATTATTATGTCAGTAGACTACAGGGATGGAGCATTAGATTAACTAGCCTAGAGTTATCTATATTATTATGTCAGTGGACTACAGGGATGGAGCATTAGATTAACTAGCCTAGAGTTATCTATATTATTATGTCAGTAGACTACAGGGGGAATGGATGGTATCTATAATATTACGTCAGTAGATTACAGGGGGAATGGATGGTATCTATATTATGTTAGTAGACTACAGGGGAATGGATGGTATCTATATTATTATGTCAGTAGACTACAGGGGAATGGATGGTATCTATATTATTATGTTAGTAGATTACAGGGGAATGGATGGTATCTATATTATTATGTTAGTAGACTACAGGGGAATGGATGGTATCTATATTATTATGTTAGTAGACTACAGGGGAATGGATGGTATCTATATTATTATGTTAGTAGATTACAGGGGAATGGATGGTATCTATATTATTATGTTAGTAGACTACAGGGGAATGGATGGTATCTATATTATTATGTCAGGAGACTACAGGGGAATGGATGGTATCTATATTGTTATGTCAGTAGACTACAGGGGAATGGATGGTATCTATATTATTATGTCAGTAGACTACAGGGGAATGGATGGTATCTATATTATTATGTCAGTAGACTACAGGGGAATGGATGGTATCTATATTGTTATGTCAGTAGACTACAGGGGAATGGATGGTATCTATATTATTATGTCAGTAGACTACAGGGGAATGGATGGTATCTATATTATTATGTCAGTAGACTACAGGAGAATGGATGGTATCTATATTATTATGTCAGTAGACTACAGGGGAATGGATGGTATCTATATTATTATGTCAGTAGACTACAGGGGAATGGATGATATCTATATTATTATGTCAGTAGACTACAGGGGAATGGATGGTATCTATATTATTATGTTAGTAGACTACAGGGGAATGGATGGTATCTATATTATTATGTCAGTAGATTACAGGGGAATGGATGGTATCTATATTATTATGTTAGTAGACTACAGGGGGAATGAATGGTATCTATATTACTATGTCAGTAGATTACAGGGGAATGGATGGTATCTATATTATTATGTTAGTAGACTACAGGGGGAATGGATGGTATCTATAGTATTATGTTAGTAGACTACAGGGGAATTGATGGTATCTATATTATTATGTTAGTAGACTACAGGGGGAATGGATGGTATCTATATTATTATGTCAGTAGACTACAGGGGGAATGGATGGTATCTATATTATTATGTTAGTGGACTACAGGGGAATGGATGGTATCTATATTATTATGTCAGTAGACTACAGGGGAATGGATGGTATCTATATTATTATGTCAGTAGATTACAGGGGGAATGGATGGTATCTATATTATTATGTCAGTAGACTACAGGGGAATGGATGGTATCTATATTATTATGTTAGTGGACTACAGGGGAATGGATGGTATCTATATTATTATGTTAGTGGACTACAGGGGAATGGATGGTATCTATATTATGTCAGTAGATTACAGGGGGATGGATGGTATCTATATTATTATGTTAGTGGACTACAGGGGAATGGATGGTATCTATATTATGTCAGTAGATTACAGGGGGATGGATGGTATCTATATTATGTCAGTAGATTACAGGGGGATGGATTCAAGGTGTCCATATCTGGAAGGCTATTAGGATGCTCTTCTAAAGTATCCTTAGAATATGATACCAGTGTTGGTCCAGATTAGACACACTCTTGTTCAGTGTTTATATCATACAAGTTCCTAATATGGGCACCAAACTTGTCACAACTTCCGCCGAAGTCGGCCCTTCTCCTTGTTCGGGTGGTGTTCGGCGGTCGACGTCACCGGCTTTCTAGTCACCACCGATCCATTTTTCAGTTTCGTTTTGTTTTGTCTGTATTACACACACCTGGTTTCAATTCCCCTATCATGTTCCCTATTTAACCCTCTGGCATTTATTTCTGTTCTGTCCGTGATTGTTTGTTTCGTTAGTGGTTGTTGTTAGTATTTGTGTGTTTATTATATTCCCATTCAGGAATTTTTGCTTATATTTTGAGTAAACGCCGTTGTTTTGCTCAACACCTGTGTCCTGCGCTTGACTCCGCTACCTCTCTGCACACAACCCTGACAAGACTATAGCAAGTCTACGACCCAAATATTGAGCAATACCTCTATAGGGTGCTTTTGTCTTTCACCTCTGAGAATCTTTTGATTATTATTATACGATGTGCAAATCTAATCCCTGTATGATTGATTTAGGGGTGTTTGGGGTGTTTGGGGTGTTTGGGGTGTTTCAACGTTGAAAGCGAAGATCAAAACAAGTCCAAGCTCGGTGTTTCATCTCTACTCGTAAATAGATTTACTCTCATAGTATTTCCTCTGCCGTGTTGGATAATAGGATTTCATGCACCAATAACCATTTTCAAGTTAGCTGTCATATGAAGTGCAATGAAAATTAGGATACTTCATCATTTCATCTCTCTCTCTCTCTCTCTCTCTCTCTCTCTCTCCCTCTCTCTCTCTCTCAGTGAATTATCCTCCACAATCCTTCGGAACATCTTTGATTAACAAGCGTTGGCCTCCTCCACATCTTCATGACACAATTCATATCTAAAACCCTGCTTTCCTCTCCTCTTCCACCTCCCTTATCTCCCTCACTCTCTCTCCCTCTGTCTCTATCTCTCCCTCCCTCTCTCTCTGTCTCTCTCTCTCTCCATCTCTCCATCTCTCCATCTCCCTCCACAAAGCATTTACATTGTTTAGGCTGATAAAGTGTTCATTTTGGCAAATTTTTTTGTGGGGGATTTAGTCTTTGTCATTTTGACTAGAATCTAATTCTGTCTTAGTCACATTTTTGTCATTGAATAATAAGTCTAGTTATTGTCAGAATTATGAAAACATTGGCGCAATTTAGTCAACTTAATGTCCTTTCATCACATTTCTTTTTCCTCGTTAACCTATAGTAAACATACAGTAAATCACTGACTTCCATGTGTAACAACATACAGTACATGGCCTTGTCCTACCAGCATATATTTCAGTTTAACATCCTACTCTTTTCCCAGCAGCAGAAATATGACAAACATATATATGAATAAAGAAGAATTATCCCACTGGGCACAGACGTCAATTCAACATCTATTCCACATTGATTTATTTGACCATGCTGGTCATTTATGAACATTTGAACATCTTGGCCATGTTCTGTTATAATCTCCACCCGGCACAGCCAGAAGAGGACTGGCCACCCCTCATAGCCTGGTTCCTCTCTAGGTTTCTTCCTAGGTTTTGGCCTTTCTAGGGAGTTTTTCCTAGCCACCGTGCTTCTACACCTGCATTGCTTGCTGTTTGGGGTTTTAGGCTGGGTTTCTGTACAGCACTTCGAGATATTAGCTGATGTACGAAGGGCTATATAAATACATTTGATTTGATTTGATATTCCACATTGGTTAAACGTAATTTCATTGAAATGACTTGGAAACAACGTTGATACAGCAGGTGTGTTCCCAGTGGGATCTGGCCATGTAAATTCCTACTTCAGCCTACATAGATATTTAGCCAATAAATTGTCTGATATCCCTTTTCCTTTCCTCCTGTGCCACCAAATGTTTGCATATAGGCTACTGGTAACGTTACCATGGCTACGTTCAGTTGGAAAACGTTCTCGAATAGATAGAAATTCCATGAAAAGAGCAGGCGTTATTCCTTATTCAACATGTCAAAGAGGCATGTTTGTTCTACATAGCATATTTCTATCTGAATGTTCCAAAACGTTGCATCCTTCTGAACGGCCCCAGGTTGTTAGCTATAGCTCGCTAATGAGGTAACATGACTGAACAAGCTGTAGCCTAAACAAACTGTAAACAGTTCAATCCGCAAGTAGCCTAGTTTTAGAAGGCCCACAATATTCTTTATGAATATTTAATGCGGTCCGCCAATGCACGATAGAAAGAAACTTACCACCAGTATTATGGGTAATTTCTTTTGAGCGGTAAGGGCTAGAATCAAGCTGTTTTCTCTGAGGAAAATAGGGAGATTTGGCTACGTTGCCTACAGAACTGGCTATGAAATGCAGTGGGAAAGGTGGGAGGGTTGGGCAAGACTACAAATTCAAAGACGACTTTTCTATGCTCAAGGGAAAGAAAAACATAGATTGTTGTTTTACTATTAAACTCAATGCTGCTATTGTTTTTAATCCTGTAAAGCAGCTTGTGTTTCTTAACCAGGCAAAGGGTAGCTAATTAGAAGGCGGGTGGTGACTGGTTAGCTACGGGGAAGCATGAGAGTCACTTGTGCGATGTGTATAATCGGAGGTGGTGCTGGAGTGGAGCCTGACTGCCTGTCTGCCCACACTCATCGGTTGCTCCCCCGCAGCACATCAGCTGATGTAGGCTGTGTGTGCCGGGTGTGGTGTTTCCATCCCACTGCTGAACAGAACTGTGCTGTGCATCTGTGCTACTAATATTAAATGTGCTTATCACTGAAAAGCTCTCAATCTCTCAAAACTATTGTCCAGTCCACTTAGTAGTCAGATTTTAGTCACAGAGATAATTTTGTCTCGTCTAGTTTTCTTTAAGTTATGTTTTTTTAGGGGTTTATTTAGTCATTTATAGTCTCGCTCATTTCCACTGAAAAATAATTGTTTGACAAATATTTTTGTCATTGTTTTTGTTGATGAAATGAACTTTTGCTGATGATGGATGAGACAAAATGGCCCCTGTTTGGAGCTGTTTGAATGCCACAGTTCAATGCCTCTCCAACAAGATTCATTACTGTCGTTAAAACGGGGCTTTCTCACGTTCTCATATTCTCCTGCAAAAGTCACAATTTGCAATTATCTCAGGCCCGGCAGAAGACTATTGGCAGATGAAGTGGGCAGCTAGCCTTTCTACATCTGCGTCCAGAAGGGCAGACTATTCCCTACATAGGACACTATGGACCCTGCTCCAAAGTAGTGTACTATGTAGGGAGGAGGGTGCCATTTGGGAAGTAGCCTATTTCTTTCTATTTTTATCGAACGCGGACATCACCAGCTTGGATAATCAACCCCGACCAGATTGCGCACACAGAGAAACAAATTGCTTCATTTAACTATGAAAATGATGGAGCAAAAGGGATGACAAACAAATCTGGGTGCATTTATCAAAGATGTTTCCTCTCTCACACACAAATCCCCCAGACTCCCAGTCTCTCCAGAACAGAATTAATTTGAAAAATTGCTTATAGGTTCAATTTATTACTGACATTTTACATTTACTCAAAAAACAAATCTGTCAAATGATAGTCAAGATAGATGTGTCAAGTATTACATCAGCATTTTTCACTCATTCATACAGAGGAGAGCACTATACTGAAACAAAACACTCAAATAAATGTTATTCATGTCTGATGGTCTAATGTGTTGTGGAAAGGGGAGGAGAGTAATCCAGACTGCTATGTTTTGTTTATTACAGTTTTTTTCAATTGTTTAAGCACAATTTTGAAAACAGGGCCCGGTTTGTCAAAACACTACACACAATTAGCACAACCCTACACCAAAGTAGCACAACACTTCAGATCATTTGCAAAATGGAACACTTTTGTCAAAACTATACACGACTTCATAAAAATAATATTTTGTTACCATACGAAACACACACATTTCATATGACTTCAATCTTTTTGAACCAGTTACACACTGCTGTTGCTAACCTAAAACACTTTTAGCAAGTCTAATTGTCAGTGATTAGAGTAGTGTAAATGAAGTACACAGAGAAAGTGCAACTATACAAACACTACACAAGACCAACGCTGCAGACTGAGGAAAATATCATTTATTTCTCTCCATATACCCAAATCAGTCAACATGTCAACATGGAGAATCACAACAAAACATGTCCCAGTTTTCATGCTACTACAGTAGTGTGCATAACACTGTTAGCTCAGCAAACAGACAAACGTAAAATACTGTATCCAGTACAGGTTACAATTACAGTAAATAACAAAAAAACGGACAATATTGTACAGAAAATACTACAGTAAACATACTATACATTATCTCTTCGCCTAGTTGGATCTGGCCAGAGAATTTCATCAACATCACAAGCAATATCGTCATTAGCCAGACAACGCGGGAAGAACCGTCTTGAATGTCGAATCCATCCTTGCACAGCTGCGGCGTCGACTTGGTCACAGGCGTCCTCCATGGCCTGAATGAGGGGTACCTGAGCCTGGGGCTGGAGATCGTAAACCTTCCACCGCCATGCAGAGAAAAACTCTTCGATAGGGTTTAGAAACGGAGAGTATGGTGGAAGGTATAGTACTGTCAACTGTGGATGGTGTTGAAACCAGTTCTGGACCAAAGCAGAGCGGTGGAATGACACATTGTCCCAGATGACCGTGTATTGCATCTGGTGCATTTCATTTCCTGCTGTGACGATGTGGTGCAATCGGTCCAAAAATGTGAGAATATGAGGTGTGTTGTAAGGGCCCATTTTGGCATGATGGAGGACAACCCCATGCTGTGAAATGGCAGCGCAAAGGGTGATGTTACCCCCGTTCCCGACCCTCAATCCTATGTAGAGAATAATACATGTAACTTACTGGACAATGTCACAGGAAGGGGTATCACAAGTGCTGATATGGTGCATACAATAAGCGGCTGATTACTGTAACTGTAGACAGATCTTCTTTTACCTGTTTTCCTGTCGAAAAGTCCTTATGACAGATGCCACTGTATATCTGCTAAGATTTGGCTGAACTCTCAGTCCAGCCTCCCTCAGCGTCAATCCGTGGTTCACAACATGGTCCACTAGTGTTGCACGAATGTCATTTGATAAGTTTGGTCCTCTTCTTCTTTGTGCACGTTCTCCTCCTGCTTCAGGTCTTCCTCGACCTCTGGCTCGGGCTCTGCCTCTTCCTCTATCTCCTTCTCCTCCTCTGTGTACTCCTCCTCTCACCCTCACTCTTCTTCTGACTCCTTCCATTTTGGTTGAACCTACCTGCTGCATTTTTATAGTGCTTAAACCTGATTGGTGTGTCTACAATTTAGCAATCATGTGTTTGTGCAACTGATGGCTGTGTTTAACAGATTGGCTCATAGGTGTGGTAATTTGACAGTCAGTGCTTTTGAATTGCAAGGAAGTGACATCATGATATACTTCTGTGTCTGATGTATACAAGTGTGTTTAGTTTTTTGCAAATCACTGTGTGTAATGTTTACCAAATAGTGTGAAGCTGACAATGTGCTTAGAATTGTGCAAATCTAGCCTTGTGTTTTGCTCCTTGAGTGTAAGGTTTTGCTAATTGCGGGAAAAGTTAAATTTTAGTGTGTAAGCAATCGTAAAAAACTGTAACAGCTTTGTTGTTGGTGGTGTATGTGTTGGTGGTGTATGTGTTGGTGTGTGTGTTTGAGTGTGTGTGTGTGTGTGTGTGTGTGTGTGTGTGTGTGTGTGTGTGTGTGTGTGTGTGTGTGTGTGTGTGTGTCCTTGCGTGTGTGATACACAGATAGCTGTTCTGTGGATTGCCTTATGTAGTCCCAACAAAATAATGACCCTGCTGAATCACTGGCTGAGGAGTTTTCTGACTTCACAAACATCCACCATAATTAATACACATCAAGCCAATGATTTCACATGTCAGGTGTGTGTGTGTGTGGGTGTGTGTGTGTGTGTGTGTGTGTGTGTGTGTGTGTGTGTGTGTGTGTGTGTGTGTGTGTGTGTGTGTGTGTGTGTGTGTGTGTAGGCCTTAGCTTAGTAAAAACAAGAGGACCACTTACTATCTGAAAGCCTCATTGACGTTGAGTAAATATGGTAGTTCCACAGAAACACACAGGGCTTTGATTTCAGTAGCATCACTCAAAACATCAAAGGTATGTCTTCTGTAAGCTGATACTTGTTTTGAGTGATGTTACTGAAATCAAAGCCCTGTGTGTTTCTGTGGAACTACCATATTTACTCAACGTCAATGAGGCTTTCAGATACTAAGTGGTCCTCTTGTTTTTACTAAACTCTTATTAACCAGATACCAGAGGGACTGACCTGTGCAGGTGATGTAGGAGACCTGATGAGCATCAAGGTTAGAGCTTCATATTATTGCCCATAGTTGTTACATCACATTCATTTCTGTGAACGCTGGCTTTGATCCAGGAAAACTAAACCAACACATGAGCTCAGATTCTACCTGGCCGTTTAAGCTGTAGTCACTTATCCCCCGCTACCGTACTCAGGCCGTATATCTCTGTGACTGATCTATCTCCTTCATAATTGGTTCTGTCTTTGGTAAATATAGATATAGGAGCTAGTGAATGGAGATACATTGTGTTTCATACGACGGTGTACAGCAGATTGAGATCCTTTGTGTCATTGTGATATTTGTCTTCGCACCCTGTTCCGTTTACAGTGCACTACTTTTTACCCCAGGCCCATAGGGGGCCATTTGGGACGTTTCCTATTTGTGTTTATAATGGTGTTTATCACCGCTAACCAGAGAAGAATCAGAGAGGCCAGATTGATCAGATAAATAATTCAAGAAAATGAACTGTTAGTCTTAACTAAAACACTGCTGTGTGACGCCACAAGGTGACAGTGTTCTCCTAATATGGAAGAGCGTCCACTTTATAACAGCCGGCAGCAAAAGCCTATCCACCTACGTTCATTATACACTTACATGAGAGGTGGCCTATAGGAGCATTTTCCCACTGAGCTGAACCGTTTGGAGCGGAATGGAAATCAGTGAGGAGCATTGGCCACCCACAGACAGCTTACACACCAGGATGTGTCCAAATCACATTTCACATGACATTGCCTCTTCACTCCAGTTTCTGCAGATACTATGGATAGTGGGTAGTGAACTAAATCACCTTGTGTTGAAGCAGCAGAGCACATCTCAAATGAATACAATGTAGAATGATTTTATTCAGAATGTTTATATCATAAACCTTGGAATATGAACGTCCACCTCCCCATAGATATCATGTGAAAAAGTACAATACATGAACACTGTCAAAGATACTAGAAGAATTGAGATGTAAACCCCCCCCCCCCACAAAACATTGTTCAAAAAGAGGCCCAGACAGTAGGAGTAAGAGATCAGTGTGCCCCACTGATGTGTTAGGTCCTAACAGGGGGACTCAGTCAGCATGACAGGCCCATTTATTCCCATAACAATTGGACCACGTCCTTGACAATGGCCCACGTCCTTGATCCACGTACTTGATGGAATAAAACTAAACGGAATCACGATGGGCATAGGAACACCCTATAGGAGGTGTTCCTCCACATGGGCTAGAAGATCTTTGACACATGACTCATTACTGACAGCTGATACAGTATACATTACTGACAGCTGATACAGTATACATTACTGACAGCTGATACGGTATACATTACTGACAGCTGATACGGTATACATTACTGTCAGCTGATACGGTATACATTACTGTCAGCTGCTACGGTATACATTACTGTCAGCTGCTACGGTATACATTACTGACCGCTGATACAGTATACATTACTGACCGCTGATACGGTATACATTACTGACAGCTGATACGGTATACATTACTGACAGCTGATACGGTATACATTACTGACAGCTGATACGGTATACATTACTGACAGCTGATACGGTATACATTACTGACAGCTGATACGGTATACATTACTGACAGCTGATACAGTATACATTGCTGACAGCTGATACAGTATACATTACTGACAGCTGATACGGTATACATTACTGACAGCTGATACGGTATACATTACTGACAGCTGATACGGTATACATTACTGACAGCTGATACAGTATACATTACTGACCGCTGATACAGTATACATTACTGACCGCTGATACGGTATACATTACTGACAGCTGATACAGTATACATTACTGACCGCTGATACGGTATACATTACTGACAGCTGATACGGTATACATTACTGACAGCTGATACGGTATACATTACTGACAGCTGAATCAGTATACATTACTGACAGCTGATACGGTATACATTACTGACAGCTGAATCAGTATACATTACTGACAGCTGATACGGTATACATTACTGACAGCTGAATCAGTATACATTACTGACAGCTGATACGGTATACATTACTGACAGCTGAATCAGTATACTTTACTGACAGCTGATACGGTATACATTACTGACAGCTGATACGGTATACATTACTGACAGCTGAATCGGTATACATTACTGACAGCTGATACGGTATACATTACTGACAGGTGATACGGTATACATTACTGACAGCTGATACGGTATACATTACTGACAGCTGATACGGTATACATTACTGACAGCTGATACAGTATACATTACTGACAGCTGATACGGTATACATTACTGACAGGTGATACGGTATACATTACTGACAGCTGATACGGTATACATTACTGACAGCTGATACGGTATACATTACTGACAGCTGATACGGTATACATTACTGACAGCTGAATCAGTATACATTACTGACAGCTGATACGGTATACATTACTGACAGCTGATACAGTATACATTACTGACAGCTGATACAGTATACATTACTGACAGCTGATACGGTATACATTACTGACAGCTGATACATTATACATTACTGACAGCTGATACATTATACATTACTGACAGCTGATACAGTATACATTACTGACAGCTGATACGGTATACATTACTGACAGCTGATACATTATACATTACTGACAGCTGATACAGTATACATTACTGACAGCTGATACGGTATACATTATTGACAGGTGAATCAGTATACATTACTGACAGCTGATACGGTATACATTACTGAGAGCTGATACATTATACATTACTGACAGCTGATACGGTATACATTACTGACAGGTGAATCAGTATACATTACTGACAGCTGATACAGTATACATTACTGACAGCTGATACGGTATACATTACTGACAGCTGATACATTATACATTACTGACAGCTGATACGGTATACATTACTGACAGCTGATACGGTATACATTACTGACAGCTGAATCAGTATACATTACTGACAGCTGATACGGTATACATTACTGACAGCTGATACGGTATACATTGCTGACAGCTGATACAGTATACATTACTGACAGCTGATACAGTATACATTACTGACAGCTGATATGGTATACATTACTGACAGCTGATACAGTATACATTACTGACAGCTGATACGGTATACATTACTGACAGCTGATACAGTATACATTACTGACAGCTGATACGGTATACATTACTGACAGCTGATACGGTATACATTACTGACAGCTGATACAGTATACATTACTGACAGGTGAATCAGTATACATTACTGACAGCTGATACGGTATACATTACTGACAGGTGAATCAGTATACATTGCTGACAGGTGAATCAGTATACATTACTGACAGCTGATACAGTATACATTACTGACAGGTGAATCAGTATACATTACTGACAGGTGAATCAGTATACATTACTGACAGCTGAATCAGTATACATTACTGACAGCTGATACAGTATACATTACTGACAGCTGAATCAGTATACATTACTGACAGCTGAATCAGTATACATTACTGACAGCTGATACGGTATACATTACTGACAGCTGATACAGTATACATTACTGACAGCTGATACAGTATACATTACTGACAGCTGATACGGTATACATTACTGACAGCTGATACGGTATACATTACTGACAGCTGATACGGTATACATTACTGACAGCTGATACGGTATACATTACTGACAGCTGATACAGTATACATTACTGACAGCTGATACGGTATACATTACTGACAGCTGAATCAGTATACATTACTGACAGCTGAATCAGTATACATTACTGACAGCTGATACAGTATACATTACTGACAGCTGATACGGTATACATTACTGACAGCTGATACAGTATACATTACTGACAGCTGATACGGTATACATTACTGACAGCTGATACAGTATACATTGCTGACAGCTGATACAGTATACATTACTGACAGCTGATACGGTATACATTACTGACAGCTGATACGGTATACATTACTGACAGCTGATACGGTATACATTACTGACAGCTGATACAGTATACATTACTGACAGCTGATACAGTATACATTACTGACAGCTGATACGGTATACATTACTGTCAGCTGCTACGGTATACATTACTGTCAGCTGCTACGGTATACATTACTGACAGCTGATACGGTATACATTACTGACAGCTGATACGGTATACATTACTGACAGCTGATACGGTATACATTACTGACAGCTGATACGGTATACATTACTGACAACTGATACAGTATACATTACTGACCGCTGATACAGTATACATTACTGACCGCTGATACGGTATACATTACTGACAGCTGATACAGTATACATTACTGACCGCTGATACGGTATACATTACTGACAGCTGATACGGTATACATTACTGACAGCTGATACGGTATACATTACTGACAGCTGAATCAGTATACATTACTGACAGCTGATACGGTATACATTACTGACAGCTGAATCAGTATACATTACTGACAGCTGATACGGTATACATTACTGACAGCTGAATCAGTATACATTACTGACAGCTGATACGGTATACATTACTGACAGCTGAATCAGTATACTTTACTGACAGCTGATACGGTATACATTACTGACAGCTGATACGGTATACATTACTGACAGCTGAATCGGTATACATTACTGACAGCTGATACGGTATACATTACTGACAGGTGATACGGTATACATTACTGACAGCTGATACGGTATACATTACTGACAGCTGATACGGTATACATTACTGACAGCTGATACAGTATACATTACTGACAGCTGATACGGTATACATTACTGACAGGTGATACGGTATACATTACTGACAGCTGATACGGTATACATTACTGACAGCTGATACGGTATACATTACTGACAGCTGATACGGTATACATTACTGACAGCTGAATCAGTATACATTACTGACAGCTGATACGGTATACATTACTGACAGCTGATACAGTATACATTACTGACAGCTGATACAGTATACATTACTGACAGCTGATACGGTATACATTACTGACAGCTGATACATTATACATTACTGACAGCTGATACATTATACATTACTGACAGCTGATACAGTATACATTACTGACAGCTGATACGGTATACATTACTGACAGCTGATACATTATACATTACTGACAGCTGATACAGTATACATTACTGACAGCTGATACGGTATACATTATTGACAGGTGAATCAGTATACATTACTGACAGCTGATACGGTATACATTACTGAGAGCTGATACATTATACATTACTGACAGCTGATACGGTATACATTACTGACAGGTGAATCAGTATACATTACTGACAGCTGATACAGTATACATTACTGACAGCTGATACGGTATACATTACTGACAGCTGATACATTATACATTACTGACAGCTGATACGGTATACATTACTGACAGCTGATACGGTATACATTACTGACAGCTGAATCAGTATACATTACTGACAGCTGATACGGTATACATTACTGACAGCTGATACGGTATACATTGCTGACAGCTGATACAGTATACATTACTGACAGCTGATACAGTATACATTACTGACAGCTGATACGGTATACATTACTGACAGCTGATACAGTATACATTACTGACAGCTGATACGGTATACATTACTGACAGCTGATACAGTATACATTACTGACAGCTGATACGGTATACATTACTGACAGCTGATACGGTATACATTACTGACAGCTGATACAGTATACATTACTGACAGGTGAATCAGTATACATTACTGACAGCTGATACGGTATACATTACTGACAGGTGAATCAGTATACATTGCTGACAGGTGAATCAGTATACATTACTGACAGCTGATACAGTATACATTACTGACAGGTGAATCAGTATACATTACTGACAGGTGAATCAGTATACATTACTGACAGGTGAATCAGTATACATTACTGACAGGTGAATCAGTATACATTACTGACAGCTGAATCAGTATACATTACTGACAGCTGAATCAGTATACATTACTGACAGCTGATACGGTATACATTACTGACAGCTGATACAGTATACATTACTGACAGCTGATACAGTATACATTACTGACAGCTGATACGGTATACATTACTGACAGCTGATACGGTATACATTACTGACAGCTGATACGGTATACGTTACTGACAGCTGATACGGTATACATTACTGACAGCTGATACAGTATACATTACTGACAGCTGATACGGTATACATTACTGACAGCTGATACGGTATACATTACTGACAGCTGAATCAGTATACATTACTGACAGCTGATACAGTATACATTACTGACAGCTGATACGGTATACATTACTGACAGCTGATACAGTATACATTACTGACAGCTGATACGGTATACGTTACTGACAGCTGATACGGTATACATTACTGACAGCTGAATCGGTATACATTACTGACAGCTGATACAGTATACATTACTGACAGCTGATACGGTATACATTACTGACAGCTGATACGGTATACATTACTGACAGCTGAATCAGTATACATTACTGACAGCTGATACAGTATACATTACTGACAGCTGAATCAGTATACATTACTGACAGCTGATACGGTATACATTACTGACAGCTGATACGGTATACATTACTGACAGCTGATACAGTATACATTACTGACAGCTGATACGGTATACATTACTGACAGCTGATACGGTATACATTACTGACAGCTGATACGGTATACATTACTGACAGCTGATACGGTATACATTACTGACAGCTGAATCAGATGGATGAAATGACCTTTTAAACATCTCCACGTCTTCTGTTTATTTCCACTTGATGAAAGGTAATACTGTATGTATGAGTACTCTGTCCTTACTTCTTACTAGTGTGTGGCGTCTCATAGTGCAACACTGACATGACAACATGAACCACGGGAATTCGTTTTGACGTGACATTGTCTTTAACGAGTTTGACGCTCCCCTGGGTTGAAAACTCTGTCTGTCTGTGTTTTTTTTATCGAAATTTTCATTGCTGCATATCTGTAGTGTACATTTTCAAGGACAATTACCCGAATTAATTGATTAAACCTGTCTGAGTTTAATCATGTTGAGACACAAACGTTACAAAATCAATTTAATTTTGAAGAGTCCTTTACGGGTCTGATTCTGAGTCATCTCAATTACGATCTATGAATATTTTATATATATATATATATATAATAGGTTGTAGTGTGGTAGGTCACAGGCTGCCAAATTCTTTAACAACATGACTGACAGGTCAACTGATCAGATCTGCTGTGATGGATTGAAACCCAGGAGCTTGCCTTCAGGCTCAGTTCACAGGAGAGGGGACATCTACAATCAGGAGAGAAGCTGTAATATGAGGTAAAGGAAGTGTGTGTGTGTGTGTGTGAGTGTGTGTGTGAGTGTGTGTGTCTGCGTATGTGTGTGTGTGAGTGTGTGTTTGTGTGTGTGAATGTGTGTTTGCATGCCTGCGTATGTGTGTGTGTGTGCGTCTGCGTATGTGTGTGTGTGTGTGTATGTGTGTGTGAATGTGTGTTTGCATGCCTGTGTATGTGTGTGTGTGTGTGTGTGTGTGTGTGTGTGTGTGTGTGTGTGTGTGTGTGTGTGTGTGTGTGTGTGTGTGTGTGTGTGTTTGCATGCCTGCGTATGTGTGTGTGTATGTGTGTGTGAATGTGCGTTTGCATGCCTGTGTATGTGTGTGTATGTGTATGTGTGTGTGTGTGTGCCTAAAATATTTCCTTGCCGTCAAAATTTCCCAAAAATGTTCCTCTAGCCATCGTTTTTGGAATTTGACTATCTACTGATTGTTATCCAGCTGGACATTCAAGAAACAGTATGAATGCAGGTCCGCTATAATTCTACACAGTTTACATTTGGTCTAAGTCATTTTAAAGTATATATATATTGTTTAACCTTTATTTTTAACTAGGCAAGTCAGTTAAGAAAAAAATCTTATTTACAATGACGGCCTAGTGGGGAACAGTGGGGTAACTGCCTTGTTTAGGGGCAGAAAGACAGATTTTTTACCTTGTCAGCTCAGGGATTCGATCCAGCAACCTTTAAGTTATTGGCCCAGCACTCTGACCACTACCCTCTGACCACTACCCTCTGACCACTACCCTCTGACCACTACCCTCTGACCACTACCCTCTGACCACTACCCTCTAACCTTCTATCCTCTAACCACTATCCTCTAACCACTACCCTCTAACCACTACCCTCTAACCACTACCCTCTGACCACTACCCTCTGACCACTACCCTCTGACCACTACCCTCTAACCACTACCCTCTAACCACTACCCTCTAACCTTCTATCCTCTAACCTTCTATCCTCTAACCACTACCCTCTAACCACTATCCTCTAACCACTACCCTCTGACCACTACCCTCTGACCACTACCCTCTGACCACTACCCTCTGACCACTACCCTCTGACCACTACCCTCTGACCACTACCCTCTGACCACTACCCTCTGACCACTACCCTCTAACCACTATCCTCTAACCACTATCCTCTAACCACTACCCTCTAACCACTACCCTCTAACCACTACCCTCTAACCACTATCCTCTAACCACTACCCTCTAACCACTACCCTCTAACCACTACCCACTAACCACTAGGCTACCTGTGCCCGACCGGCTCAATTCGGTTTTATGTAGCAACATTTACATTGAATAAAAGTAGAGACTCAGAGGTAGAAAGTGGTATATCACACACTATTATTGAGTTTGTTTCCCACCTTAAATCACCCGCGGGCCGGACTGGACCACCTATGGCCTGCGGGCGTATGTTTGACACCCCTGAGCTAGGGTGTTGGGGATTGGGGTGAGGATTGGCATAATCTACCAAGACTGCAACAACACTGTGAAATTAAAATGGCAACACTCCATAATCTATAGACTGCAACAACACTGTGGAATTAAAATGGCAACACTCCATAATCTACAGACTGCATCAACACTGTGGAATTAAAATGGCAACACTCCATAATCTATAGACTGCAACAACACTGTGGAATTAAAATGGCAACACTCCATAATCTACAGACTGCATCAACACTGTGGAATTAAAATGGCAACACTCCATAATCTACCAAGACTGCATCAACACTGTGGAATTAAAATGGCAACACTCCATAATCTATAGACTGCATCAACACTGTGGAATTAAAATGGCAACACTCCATAATCTATAGACTGCATCAACACTGTGGAATTAAAATGGCAACACTCCATAATCTATAGACTGCATCAACACTGTGGAATTAAAATGGCAACACTCCATAATCTACCAAGACTGCATCAACACTGTGGAATTAAAATGGCAACACTCCATAATCTATAGACTGCAACAACACTGTGGAATTAAAATGGCAACACTCCATAATCTACAGACTGCATCAACACTGTGGAATTAAAATGGCAACACTCCATAATCTACAGACTGCATCAACACTGTGGAATTAAAATGGCAACACTCCATAATCTACAGACTGCATCAACACTGTGGAATTAAAATGGCAACACTCCATAATCTATAGACTGCAACAACACTGTGGAATTAAAATGGCAACACTCCATAATCTATAGACTGCATCAACACTGTGGAATTAAAATGGCAACACTCCATAATCTACAGACTGCATCAACACTGTGGAATTAAAATGGCAACACTCCATAATCTACAGACTGCAACAACACTGTGGAATTAAAATGGCAACACTCCATAATCTATAGACTGCAATCTCTGTCGCCTGCAGTTACAACAAAATTCTCCATTTGCCTTAAAGGTTGAGTTGGAGCGATTGAAATGCTGTGTAATATCAGGAGCCAATTACATTATCTTAAATGGAGTGGCGAGCCAATCGCATAAGGTATAATTGGAGCAGGAGTCCAGTCTATCAAGGTTATGATTGTCATTACATACAGGTTTCCCCTTGACAAATTAAAGTCACTTTAGTCTATAGGGCCATCAAATGAACCGACCGATGTATTCTAATAGATTATTATAATTGGTAAATGTAATTTATGAGTTACGACACCAATAGTCTGGTATATTATTGATTAGCTCCCATTTGGTTTGGATAGTCCTGATGGCCCATCTGTAGACGTTCTACAGATAGTCATACTATCAATAAACAATCTTTTGATAAGCAACTGCTTGCTAAGGTTACGGTTTGTGTTAGGTTTGAATAAGGGTTACAGTAAGGTTTAGAATGAGGGTTAGGGTAAGGGTTAAATAAAAGGTTGGAAGGTCTTATGCCGACCCAAGTTAAATGAAAGGTTGGAAGGTCTTATGCCGACCCAAGTAAAGAACACATTCTTATTTTCAATGACGGCCTAGGAACGGTGTTTTAACTGCCTTATTCAGGGGCAGAACGACAGATTTTTACATTGTCAGCTCAGGGATTCGATCTAGCAACCTTTTGGTCCAACGCTCTAACCACTAGGCTACCTGCCGCTCCTTTCATTTAACCTGGGTCGGCATATGACCTTATATTTCTGTAGAGATGTCATCAATACCCACCCAGTCTGTTAGGACAGTATCTGTTCTAGTAAATTATATTTCTATAGAGATGTCATCAATACCCACCCAGTCTGTTAGGACAGTATCTGTTCTAGTAAATTATATTTCTATAGAGATGTCATCAATACCCACCCAGTCTGTTAGGACAGTATCTGTTCTAGTAAATTATATTTCTATAGAGATGTCATCAATACCCACCCAGTCTGTTAGGACAGTATCTGTTCTAGTAAATTATATTTCTATAGAGATGTCATCAACACCCACCCAGTCTGTTAGGACAGTATCTGTTCTAGTAAATTATATTTCTATAGAGATGTCATCAATACCCACCCAGTCTGTTAGGACAGTATCTGTTCTAGTAAATTATATTTCTATAGAGATGTCATCAATACCCACCCAGTCTGTTAGGACAGTATCTGTTCTAGTAAATTATATTTCTGTAGAGATGTCATCAATACCCACCCAGTCTGTTAGGACCGTATCTGTTCTAGTAAATTATATTTCTATAGAGATGTCATCAATACCCACCCAGTCTGTTAGGACAGTATCTGTTCTAGTAAATTATATTTCTATAGAGATGTCATCAATACCCACCCAGTCTGTTAGGACAGTATCTGTTCTAGTAAATTATATTTCTATAGAGATGTCATCAATACCCACCCAGTCTGTTAGGACAGTATCTGTTCTAGTAAATTATATTTCTATAGAGATGTCATCAATACCCACCCAGTCTGTTAGGACAGTATCTGTTCTAGTAAATTATATTTCTATAGAGATGTCATCAATACCCACCCAGTCTGTTAGGACAGTATCTGTTCTAGTAAATTATATTTCTATAGAGATGTCATCAATACCCACCCAGTCTGTTAGGACAGTATCTGTTCTAGTAAATTATGTTTCTATAGAGATGTCATCAATACCCACCCAGTCTGTTAGGACAGTATCTGTTCTAGTAAATTATATTTCTATAGAGATGTCATCAATACCCACCCAGTCTGTTAGGACCGTATCTGTTCTAGTAAATTATATTTCTATAGAGATGTCATCAATACCCACCCAGTCTGTTAGGACAGTATCTGTTCTAGTAAATTATATTTCTATAGAGATGTCATCAATACCCACCCAGTCTGTTAGGACAGTATCTGTTCTAGTAAATTATATTTCTATAGAGATGTCATCAATACCCACCCAGTCTGTTAGGACAGTATCTGTTCTAGTAAATTATATTTCTATAGAGATGTCATCAATACCCACCCAGTCTGTTAGGACAGTATCTGTTCTAGTAAATTATATTTCTATAGAGATGTCATCAATACCCACCCAGTCTGTTAGGACAGTATCTGTTCTAGTAAATTATATTTCTATAGAGATGTCATCAATACCCACCCAGTCTGTTAGGACAGTATCTGTTCTAGTAAATTATATTTCTATAGAGATGTCATCAATACCCACCCAGTCTGTTAGGACAGTATCTGTTCTAGTAAATTATATTTCTATAGAGATGTCATCAATACCCACCCAGTCTGTTAGGACAGTATCTGTTCTAGTAAATTATATTTCTATAGAGATGTCATCAATACCCACCCAGTCTGTTAGGACCGTATCTGTTCTAGTAAATTATATTTCTATAGAGATGCCATCAATACCCACCCAGTCTGTTAGGACAGTATCTGTTCTAGTAAATTATATTTCTATAGAGATGTCATCAATACCCACCCAGTCTGTTAGGACAGTATCTGTTCTAGTAAATTATATTTCTATAGAGATGTCATCAATACCCACCCAGTCTGTTAGGACAGTATCTGTTCTAGTAAATTATATTTCTATAGAGATGTCATCAATACCCACCCAGTCTGTTAGGACAGTATCTGTTCTAGTAAATTATATTTCTATAGAGATGTCATCAATACCCACCCAGTCTGTTAGGACAGTATCTGTTCTAGTAAATTATATTTCTATAGAGATGTCATCAATACCCACCCAGTCTGTTAGGACAGTATCTGTTCTAGTAAATTATATTTCTGTAGAGATGTCATCAATACCCACCCAGTCTGTTAGGACAGTATCTGTTCTAGTAAATTATATTTCTATAGAGATGTCATCAATACCCACCCAGTCTGTTAGGACAGTATCTGTTCTAGTAAATTATATTTCTATAGAGATGTCATCAATACCCACCCAGTCTGTTAGGACAGTATCTGTTCTAGTAAATTATATTTCTATAGAGATGTCATCAATACCCACCCAGTCTGTTAGGACAGTATCTGTTCTAGTAAATTATATTTCTATAGAGATGTCATCAATACCCACCCAGTCTGTTAGGACAGTATCTGTTCTAGTAAATTATATTTCTATAGAGATGTCATCAATACCCACCCAGTCTGTTAGGACAGTATCTGTTCTGTGGGTTCTTCCTCTGAGAAGGATCAATGTGTGTCACAAATAGTGTACTACCCTATGGACCCTGGTCAAAAGTAGTGCACTACCCTATGGCCCCTGGTCAAAAGTAGTGCACTACCCTATGGACCCTGGTTAAAAGTAGTGCACTACCCTATGGGCACTGGTCAAAAGTAGTGCACTACCCATGGGTCCTGGTCAAAAGTAGTGCCCTATAAAGGTAAAAGGTTGCCATTTGGGGACAGGAGTTGGGAGAGTGTAAAGCAGAAAAAGCTTACAGATGATCAATCTGCTCAACACACACACACACACACACACACACACACACACACTTACACACACAGACACCAGCCAGGTCGCTCAATATCCACTTCAGACATCCAGAACGTTGTGAGAGGCCGTCAAAACTGGCCACTGGGTGGCAACAGTGAGCGCTATTAAAATCAAGTAGGCTTGGGTTTTATTAGGTCGTTGTGGACGGTTGGGGCTTAGTAGTGGGCGTAAGCTCCTACGGTCACCTGTTCCATCCCTGTGGTAGGCAGTTATCCCAAACATTAACCCGTAACTTAATTATTGGGAGTGAATATCTCAACAGTGGAGTTGTTTTCGTTTTAACCCTATCTTAAAACTTTTAACTTAACCATTTGAAATTAATATCTCAATTTAACTAGCGGAGAGGCACCAGCGAGAGGAGACACTTTGAAATTTGACGTTTGGAGCAACGTGGAGAAATGTCGGAATCGGAGGTCAAATTGGTCAAATCGTGAGATCTTGTTGCACACACACGCAGACACACACACACACACCACACACCACACATCACACACCACAAACACACACACACACAGATGATCACTCTGCTACTCAGCCTTCCTCTGAACACTGAACAGCCGCGGGGAAACGGAGGAGACACCCAATCAATTGTTTTTAATGAAAGCATTCAGTTCTAAAGCACAGCAGACACTACCAAGGGAGAGAAATGTTACGGTCAATAAATTAACCTGGGAGATGGCAGAGAGAGATGACATATGGTAACATTAGTTCTGTTGTTGAAGGAGAGCATGCCGGCCGTCCAGGAAGGAGTTATGATTAGGTTGTGTGTGTGTGTGTGTGTGTGTGTGTGTGTGTGTGTGTGTGTGTGTGTGTGTGTGTGTGTGTGTGTGTGTGTGTGTGTGTGTGAGCCTGCGTTTCAGTCAGGTATTAATAAAGAAATCACGTAAGAGAACACTGTGTGTGTGTGTGTGTGTGTGTGTGTGTGTGTGTGTGTGTGTGTGTGTGTGTGTGTGTGTGTGTGTGTATTGCTGATGACTCCTCCGATGATAAATTACTAATTTACTGCCTGAAATCAGCCTACGTTTCAGTCAGGTGTTAATAATGAAATCACGTCAGAGAACACTGTGTGTGTGTGTGTGTGTGCTTTTGCGTCAGACTGAAACACTAAAAGCGTTTTTGCATACCCTGACCTTGATGTACTTAGGAGAGTGACTTATCAGAGAGCTTTATTGGGAGAAATGCAAATAATGCAGCCCTGACTTGGCAAGCGTCCGGAAAGGCTGTGAGAGAGAGCATAGCTAGAGTAACTGTGCAGGGTTAGAGAGGAGGCTTCTTGGAAAAGGTGATTAATTATACTGTTTGTTTGTTCCTGGGCTCTAGCTCTTCCCTTTCTCTCTCTCCCCTCTCTCTCTCTCTCTCTCTCTCTCCCTTTCCTTCTGTCTCTTCCACTCACTTCACTCTCACTTTTATCTTCGCCCCCTCTCTGACCCTTTCCCTTCATTGATCTCCTTTCTCAGTCTCCCTCCCTCCCTCCCGCCAGTCCTCCCTACCTCCTCTTCTCCCTTCATCCCTCTCTCCTTTTCTCCCTCTCTCCCCCTCTCCTCTTCTCCCACCCACCCTCCCTCCCTCTCTCCTCTTCTCCCTCCCTCTCCTCTTCTCCCTCCCCTCTTCTCTTCTCTCTCTCTCTCTCCCTCCCTCCCTCCCTCCTAAACATCATCTCACCATTAATCTGTAGTTGAAGTTAACCTCCGGCCAGGCCAGACCTTTCTATCAAATAGAGCTAACTATTTCAGCCAGTAGCCTCCGGATGGTTTTCATTGCAATTGACCCAGTGTCCTTAGTCTAGGAGGGTTGTCATGGCAATCAATGTTCAGTCTTGTTCAGTGTTGTCACTTTGGCGACACACTTTTCTCAGGCAGCAGAACAAAAGGACTATTATCAGAACAAATTTGAGATGGGTCTTCATTTCACTATTTTTAATTTATTTTCTGTGAATGGACCTCATGGCACAATGGAACCAACCAACTGAATAGTCCCCCAATAGTACAAACCTATCTGGAACTCCACTCTATGAATCTATTATCTGTATTCTAGGAGGTTATTGTTATAGATGTTCTTATCATATCATGAATCTATTATCTGTATTCTAGGAGGTTATTGTTATAGATGTTCTTGAAAGAGAGATATATCTTCACACACATGTGGAGTCCCTCCCTCCCTCCCTCCCTCTCTCTCTCCATCCTTCCCTCTCTCCTCTTCTCTCTCTCTCCGTCCTCTAAATAGCCCCTCCACTCTACAAACCTCTCTAAATACCTTCTCCACTCTACAAACCTCTCTAAATCCCTCCTCCACTCTACAAACCTCTCTAAATACCTTCTCCACTCTATAAACCTCTCGAAATCCCTCCTCCACTTTACAAACCCCTCTAGCCTCCTCCATGCAACCACCCTGCTCACGACCCCATAACTGGGTCAGTATTAGAAAGATAATAAAACAGCAGAGATTCCCATAGGGCTCTGGTCAAAAGTAGTGCACTGTATAGGGAATGTGTTGCCATTTGGGACACATCAGAAGTCACTGAATATAATTGTACTGCTATGAACACACTGTCACACACTGTAACAATGTAAAACACTGTAACAGACTGTAACACACTGTAACAGACTGTAACACACTGTAACAGACTGTAACACACTAACAGACTGTAACACACTGTAACAGACTGTAACACACTGTAACAGACTGTAACAGACTGTACCAGACTGTACCAGACTGTACCAGACTGTAACACACTGTCAAACACTATACCACATTGTAACAGACTGTCACGCACTGTCACGCACTGTCACAATGTCACACACTGTCACACACACTGTAACAGACTGTAACAGACTGTAACAGACTGTCACACACTGTAACAGACTGTAACACCCCAATGGTGGAACAAACTCCCTCACGACGCCAGGTCAGCGGAGTCAATCACCACCTTCCGGAGACACCTGAAACCCCACCTCTTTAAGGAATACCTAGGATAGGATAAAGTAATCCTTCTAACCCCCCCCCCCCCCCCCCCCCCTTAAAAGATTTAGATGCACTATTGTAAAGTGGCTGTTCCACTGGATATCATAAGGTGAATGCACCAATTTGTAAGTCGCTCTGGATAAGAGCGTCTGCTAAATGACTTAAATGTAAATGTTAAATGTAACACACTGTCACACACTGCAACACACTGTAACACACTGTAACAGACTGTTAAACACTGTAACAGACTGTCACGCACTGTCACATGCTGTCACACACTGTCACTCACTGTAACACACTATCACACACTGTAACAGACTAACAGACTGTAACACACTATCACACACTGTAACACGCTGTCACACGCTGTCACAGACTATCACACACTGTAACACACTGTAACACACTGTCCCAGACTATCACACACTGTAACACGCTGTCACACGCTGTCACAGACTATCACACACTGTAACACACTGTCACACACTGTCCCAGACTATCACACACTGTGACACGCTGTCACACACTGTAACACGCTGTCACGCTGTCACACACTGTAACACACTGTCACACACTGTCACACACTATCACACACTGTGACACGCTGTCACACACTGTAACACGCTGTCACACACTGTAACACGCTGTCACACGCTGTCACGCTGTCACACACTGTAACACACTGTCACACACTGTAACACACTGTCACACACAGTGGATATCATAAGGTGAATGCACCAATTTGTAAGTCGCTCTGGATAAGAGCGTCTGCTAAATGACTTAAATGTAATGTAAATGTAACACACTGTCACACACTGCAACACACTGTAACACACTGTAACAGACTGTTAAACACTGTAACAGACTGTCACGCACTGTCACATGCTGTCACACACTGTCACTCACTGTAACACACTATCACACACTGTAACAGACTAACAGACTGTAACACACTATCACACACTGTAACACGCTGTCACACACTGTCCCAGACTATCACACACTGTAACACGCTGTTCACGCTGTAACACACTGTCACACACTGCAACACACTGTAACACACTGTCACACACTGTCCCAGACTATCACACACTGTGACACGCTGTCACACACTGTCCCAGACTATCACACACTGTAACACGCTGTTCACGCTGTAACACACTGTCACACACTGTCCCAGACTATCACACACTGTGACACGCTGTCACACACTGTAACACGCTGTCACACACTGTAACACGCTGTCACGCTGTCACACACCGTCACACACTGTCACACACTGTCCCAGACTATCACACACTGTGACACGCTGTCACACACTGTAACACGCTGTCACGCTGTCACACACTGTAACACACTGTCACACACTGTCACACACTGTCACACACTGTCACACACTGTCACACACACTGTCACACACTGTCACACGCTGTCACACACTGTCCCAGACTATCACACACTGTAACACGCTGTTCACGCTGTAACACGCTGTCACACACCGTCACACACTGTCCCAGACTATCACACACTGTGACACGCTGTCACACACTGTAACACGCTGTCACGCTGTCACACACTGTAACACACTGTCACACACTGTCACACACTGTCACACACTGTCACACGCTGTCACACACTGTAACACGCTGTCACACACTGTCCCAGACTATCACACACTGTGACACGCTGTCACACACTGTAACACGCTGTCACGCTGTCACACACTGTAACACACTGTCACACACTGTAACACACTATCACACACTGTAACACGCTGTCACACACTGTCCCAGACTATCACACACTGTAACACGCTGTTCACGCTGTAACACGCTGTCACACACCGTCACACACTGTCACACACTGTCCCAGACTATCACACACTGTCACACACTGTCCCAGACTATCACACACTGTCACACACTGTCCCAGACTATCACACACTGTCACACACTGTCCCAGACTATCACACACCGTCACACACTGTCCCAGACTATCACACACTGTGACACGCTGTCACACACTGTAACACGCTGTCACGCTGTCACACACTGTAACACACTGTCACACACTGTCACACACTGTCACACACTGTCACACACTGTCACACACACTGTAACACACTACTACACACTGTAAGATACTGTAACACACTGTCACATGCTGTCACACACTGTCACACACGGTCACACACTGCAACACACTGTGACAGGTGGCTCCCTGGACAGGCTGTAAAGCACTGAGAGGTGGCTCCCTGGACAGGCTGTAAAGCACTGAGAGGTGGCTCCCTGGACAGGCTGTAAAGCACTGAGAGGTGGCTCCCTGGACAGGCTGTAAAGCACGGAGAGGTGGCTCCCTGGACAGGCTGTAAAGCACGGAGAGGTGGCTCCCTGGACAGGCTGTAAAGCACTGAGAGGTGGCTCCCTGGACAGGCTGTAAAGCACTGAGAGGTGGCTCCCTGGACAGGCTGTAAAGCACTGAGAGGTGGCTCCCTGGACAGGCTGTAAAGCACGGAGAGGTGGCTCCCTGGACAGGCTGTAAAGCACGGAGAGGTGGCTCCCTGGACAGGCTGTAAAGCACGGAGAGGTGGCTCCCTGGACAGGCTGTAAAGTACTGAGAGGTGGCTCCCTGGACAGGCTGTAAAGCACGGAGAGGTGGCTCCCTGGACAGGCTGTAAAGCATGGAGAGGTGGCTCCCTGGACAGGCTGTAAAGCCTATAAGCCCAGACATACCGGTCTTAATCAAAATAATACATTCTGAGGCCCTTCGTCACAGTTGTTTGTGCGTGTGTATGCTTGTGTGTGTGTGTTGAAAAGTCAGTACATTACCTCATCGCTATCATCAGTACATTACCTCATGGCTATCATCAGTACATTACCTCGTGGCTATCATCAGTACATTACCTCGTGGCTATCATCAGTACATTACCTCGTGGCTATCATCAGTACATTTCCTCATGGCTATCATCAGTACATTACCTCATGGCTATCATCAGTGCATTTCCTCATGGCTATCATCAGTACATTTCCTCATGGCTATCATCAGCACATTTCCTCATGGCTATCATCAGTACATTACCTCATGGCTATCATCAGTACATTTCCTCATGGCTATCATCAGTACATTACCTCATGGCTATCATCAGTACATTTCCTCATGGCTATCATCAGTACATTACCTCATGGCTATCATCAGTACATTTCCTCATGGCTATCATCAGTTCATTACCTCATGGCTATCATCAGTACATTTCCTCATGGCTATCATCAGTACATTACCTCATGGCTATCATCAGTGCATTTCCTCATGGCTATCATCAGTACATTACCTCATGGCTATCATCAGTACATTTCCTCATGGCTATCATCAGTTCATTACCTCATGGCTATCATCAGTACATTACCTCATGGCTATCATCAGTACATTACCTCATGGCTATCGTCAGTACCATTCCTCATAGCTATTGTCAGTACATTTCCTCATATATAGTCAGTACATTTCCTCATGGCTATCAGCAGTACATTACCTCATAGCTATCATCAATACATTTCCTCGTGGCTATCGTCAGTACATTACCTCATGGCTATCATCCGTACATTACCTCATGGTTATCATCAATACATTACCTCATGGCTATCCTTCAATGCCAGTTGCAACTTACTGATGAGAGGGTGCACATCATCCACACACAGACATATACCCACACAGACATCATCCACACACAGACATATACCCTCACAAACATATACACACAAACACTGACAGTTGAAGTCGGAAGTTTACGTACACCTTAGCCAAGTACATTTAATCTCAGTTTTTCACAATTCCTGACATTTAATCCTAGTAACAATTCCCTGTCTTAGGTCAGTTAGGATCACCACTTTATTTTAAGATTGTGAAATGTCAGAATAATAGAAGAGAGAATGATTTATTTCAGCTTTTATTTCTTTCTTCACATTCCCAGTGGGTCAAAAGTTTACATACACTCAATTAGTATTTGGTAGAATTGCCTTTAAATTGTTTAACTTGGGTCAAACGTTTTGGGTAGCCTTCAACAAGCTTCCCACAGTAAGTTGGATGAAGTTAGGCCCATTCCTCCTGACAGAGCTGGTGTAACTAAGTCAGGTTTGTAGGCCTCCTTGCTTGCACATGCTTTTTCAGTTCTGCACACAACTTTTCTATAGGAATGAGGTCAGGGCTTTGTGATGGCCACTCCAATACCTTGATTTGTTGTCCTTAAGCCATTTTGGAAGTGTGCTTGGGTCATTGTCCATTTGGAAGACCCATTTGCGACCAAGCTTTAACTTCCTGACTGATGTTTTGAGATGTTGCTTCAATATATCCACATAATTTTCCTCCTCATGATAACATCTATTTTGTGAAGTGCACCAGTCCCTCCTGCAGCAAGGCACCCCCACAACATGATGCTGCGACCCCCGTGCTTCACGGTTGGGATGGTGTTCTTCGGCTTGCAAGCCTCTCCTTTTTTCCTCCAAACATAACGATGGTCATTATGGCCAAACAGTTCCATTTTAGTTTCATCAGACCAGAGGACATTTCTCCAAAAAGTACGATCTTTGTCCCCATGTGCAGTTGCAAACCGTAGTCTGGCTTTTTTATGGAGGTGGCTTCTTCCTTGCTGAGCGGCCTTTCAGGTTATGTCGATGTAGGACTCGTTTTACTGTGGATATAGATACTTTTGTACCTGGTTCCTCCAGCATCTTCACAAGGTCCTTGGCTGTGGTTCTGGGATTGATTTGCATTTTTTGCACCAAAGTACGTTCATCTCTAGGAGACAGAACGCTTCTCCTTCCTGAGCGGTATGACGGCTGCGTGGTCCCATGGTGTTTATACTTGCGTACTATCGTTTGTACAGATGAATGTGATACCTTCAGGCGTTTGGAAATTGCTCCCAAGGACGATCCAGACTTGTGGAGGTCTACAATTTTTTTCTGAGATCTTGGCTGATTTATTTTGATTTTCCCATGATGTCAAGCAAAGAGACACAAGGTTTGAAGGTAGGCCTTGAAATACATCCACAGGTACACCCCCAATTGACTTAAATGATGTCAATTAGCCAATTAGAAACTTCTAAAGCCATGACATAATTTTCTGGACTTGTCCAAGCTGTTTAAATGCACAGTCAATTTAGTGTATGTAAACTTCTGACCCATTGGAATTGTGATACAGTGAATTATAAGTGAAATAATCTGTCTGTAAACAATTGTTGGAAAAACTACTTGCGTCATGCACAAAGTAGATGTCCTAACCGACTTGCCAAAACTATAGTTTGTTAACAAGACATTTGTGGAGTGGTTGAAAAATGAGTTTTAATGACTCTAACCTAACACGGAACCCAAACTGTGCACCAACGTGCGCCATCGTGCATAAATGTATTTCGTCCCCCCACACCAAACGCGATCATTACACACAGGTTAAAATATCAAAACAAACTCTGAATCAATTATATTCATTTGGGAACAGTTCAAAAAGCATTAAACATGTATGGCAATTTAGCTAGTTAGCTTGCACTTGCTAGCTAATTTGTCCTATTTAGCTAGCTTGCTGTTGCTAGCTAATTTGTCCTGGGATATAAACATTGAGTTGTTATTTTACCTGAAATGCACAAGGATCCTCTACTCCTACAATTAGTACACACGTAAAACAGTCAATCGAATTGTTTCTAGTCATCTCTCCTCCTTCCAGGCTTTATCTTCTCCTGACTTTATAACGCGATTGGCAACTTTCATAAATTAGGTGCATTACCGCCACTGGCCTTGTTCGTCTTTCAGTCACCCACGTGGGTATAACCAATGAGGAGATGGCACATGGGTACCTGCTTCTATAAACCAATGAGGAGATGGGAGAGGCGGGACTTGCAGCACAATCTGCGTCAGAAATAGAACTGACTTCTGTTTTAGCCCTTGGCAACACAGATGCTCATTAGCACGCGCGAGCGGTGTGGGTGCAATAATTGAATAACAAAGATTCCTAAATTTATTTTGCAACGCTCGTGCACACAACGCGAGCGGTGTAGTCAGCCTGTAAGTGTACATAATCTTCTGACTTCAACTGTATCTGTTAGGTGTATTCCTGATGGGCAGATGTATTTGTTTGGTGTTTACCTGATGGGTAGATGTATTTGTTAGGTGTATTCCTGATGGGTAGATGTATTTGTTTGGTGTTTACCTGATGGGTAGATGTATTTGTTTGGTGTTTACCTGATGGGTAGATGTATTTGTTAGGTGTATTCCTGATGGGTAGATGTATCAGTATTCCTATTTAAAGTCTATTATGAAGTGGAGAGTTTGTGTGTGTATACATTAACTTTTAGAATTGTTTGGGGAGCTACTCTCAGGTGGGCTGGTAGAACCGATCGACCTGTTGGAGACCTCTGTTGTGGACCTCTCTTGGAGACCACTGTTGGAGACCTCTATTGTAGACCTCTATTGTAGACCAAATTAGTGTCCCCAAGTGTGTGTGTGTGTGTGTGTGTGTGTGTGTGTGTGTGTGTGTGTGTGTGTGTGTATTAGCGCTTGTTTATGTGGGTGGGGGTTTGTGTGTACTGTGCATATTTGATGATGTTTGTTTGTTAATGAACTGCTGTTCATTAACTCTGGGTGCAGATTGCTGCGTCAGCCTTTAGACTGCTTGTTAAGTATCTTTGAATAAGTGATTATATGGAAAGATAACGAGTTGGAGAGATCGATGTTGAGATGGAGAGGAAGGAGGTGGAGGTGAGAACATTAGCATAAAAGTCCCGAGAGAAACTGTCAGCAGGGGGTTTCGGTGTGGGGTCGGTGTTTCGGTGTGGGGTCGGTGTTTCGGTGTGGGGTCGGTGTTTCGGTGTGGGGTCGGGGTTTCGGTGTGGGGTCGGGGTTTCGGTGTGGGGTCGGGGTTTCGGTGTGGGGTCGGGGTTTCGGTGTGGGGTCGGGGTTTCGGTGTGGGTGAAGGGGTGGCGGCTGGGGGATGCAGAAAGTGTGGACAGAGATTTTAGAATGTTTCCAGGGATTTATAAAGACATTTGGGGTCAGTTAGTGGTTGAGGTTCTGATGAGTTAGTCAGCTTTGTGTGCTTTGTGTGTGTGTGCGCGTGCGTGCGTGCGTGCGTGCGTGCGTGCGTGCGTGCGTGCGTGCGAAGATGCTGGCTGGTTGTACATGCATGGTGAAGGAGTGCTGGGGACTGCAGTACTGCCATGCTGCAGAGAGACTTCTCAGTGCTCTCAAGCAGAACTGAAGCAGCACTATCTCTCTCTCTCTCTGCTCTGAACTGGAGGAGGAGGAGGAGGAGGAGGAGGAGGAGGAGGAGGAGGAGGAAGTTGATGAGGACGTGAAGGACAACATGGAGAAGGAAGGAGGAGGAAATGAGGAAGAGGAGGAAAAGAAAGAGAAGGAGGAGGGGAGGAAGAAGATGAGGAAGAGGAGGAGCAGGAAGAGGAGGTGCAGGAGGAGGAAGAGGATGAGAATGAGGAGGAGGGGAAGGAGGAAGAGAAGGTATAGGAGTACAGGGAGGTGGTGAAGGAGGAAAAGGAGCGGGAGATTGAGGAGTTAAAGACGAGGAAGACGAGGAGGTAAAGGACGAGGAAGATGAGGAGGTAAAGGATGAGGAAGATGAGGAATGAGGATGCAGAGAAGGAGCAGGAAGATGAGGTAAAAGATGAGGAAGAGGAGAAGGAGAAGAGGGGAGAAGGAGTAGGAGGAGTTGGAGGAGGAAGGCGGTTGGATGAAGGAGATGGATGAGGATAAGGAGAAGAGGAGGAGGAGGAGGAATAGGATAAGGAGAAGAGGAGGCCCGGGAGGTTTTGACCCTTGAGTCCTTGGTTCTGTCTCTTCTGTCATTGCCTTTTTGTTTCTCTGCTGATGTCATTCTCTCTGAAGTGCTAATGTGAACAACTTCGCCTCCGTCAGCCTTTCTCTTCCTACGTCCTCCCTCCTCTCCCTCACAATCCCCTTCCTACGTCCTCCCTCCTCTCCCTCACAATCCCCTTCCTACATCCTCCCTCCTCTCCCTCACAATTCCCTTCCTACGTCCTCCCTCCTCTCCCTCACAATCCCCTTCCTACATCCTCCCTCCTCTCCCTCACAATTCCCTTCCTACGTCCTCCCTCCTCTCCCTCACAATCCCCTTCCTACATGCTCCCTCCTCTCCCTCACAATTCCCTTCCTACGTCCTCCCTCCTCTCCCTCACAATCCCCTTCCTACATCCTCCCTCCTCTCCCTCACAATCCCCTTCCTACATCCTCCCTCCTCTCCCTCACAATCCCCTTCCTACATCCTCCCTCCTCTCCCTCACAATTCCCTTCCTACGTCCTCCCTCCTCTCCCTCACAATCCCCTTCCTACATCCTCCCTCCTCTCCCTCACAATCCCCTTCCTACATCCTCCCTCCTCTCCCTCACAATCCCCTTCCTACATCCTCCCTCCTCTCCCTCACAATCCCCTTCCTACATCCTCCCTCCTCTCCCTCACAATCCCCTTCCTACATCCTCCCTCCTCTCCCTCACAATCCCCTTCCTACATCCTCCCTCCTCTCCCTCACAATCCCCTTCCTACATCCTCCCTCCTCTCCCTCACAATCCCCTTCCTATGTCCTCCCTCCTCTCCCTCACAATCCCCTTCCAACATCCTCCCTCCTCTCCCTCACAATCCCCTTCCTACATCATCCCTCCTTTCCCTCACAATCCCCTTCCTATGTCCTCCCTCCTCTCCCTCACAATTCCCTTCCTACGTCCTCCCTCCTCTCCCTCACAATCCCCTTCCTACATCCTCCCTCCTCTCCCTCACAATCCCCTGGATGAGATCTCTCTCTCCCTCTCTCACTCTCTCTCATCTTCTCCCTCTCTCCCTCTCTTGTCTCCCCCCCTCTCTCTCTCTCTCTCTCTGTTGCTCTCTCTCTCATCTTCTCCTCCCCCCCTCTCTCTCTCTCGTCTTCTCCATCTCTCTAACTCTCTCGTCTTCTCCCCCTCTCTCAGTAACTCTCTCTCGTCTTCTCCCCCCCCTCCCCCTCTCTCTCGTCTTCTCCCCCCTCTCTCTCTTCTCGTCCCTGTCCTCACCCATTCTGCACCCTCTCTCTCTCTCTCTCGCTCTCTCGTTTCCCCCCCTTGTTTTCTCCCCATCTATCTCTCCTGTCTCTCCTCTCTCTCATCTCTGTCATGTCTTTCTTTTCTCCTTCAGCCCTCAGACGTGCACAGCATAGTCATCAGTGACGTCAGTTTTCTTCTCTCCTGGTTTTATAGTCAGATGGGGGTCAGAGAGTGCGGCAGGTAGCCTAGCGGTTAGAATGTTGGGCCAGTAAGTAAAAGGTCGCTGGTTTGAATATCTGAGCCAACATGGTGAAAAATGTGCGTTTAAGCGAGGCACTTAACCCTAGTTTGCTCAAAGAGCACTGTACTACTATGGCTGACCCTGTAAAACAACACATTGCACTGCACCTATTTGGTGTATGTGACCTTTGCACTTTTTGAGAGTGATAAGGTCACAGAAAGTACTCAGGAACACTTCCATGCCACATCGTTACTCCTCTGCCCTTCCTGTATCAGTGTTTGCTTAACTTTTCATAGACACCAAATAACAACTACCAATGTGATATGTTGTATGTATGTACATTGCTCAGTCCCGTTTGTTGAGGCAATAACAGATGTCTCTGTCTGGAGTTACTTTACATACCCTGTGGGTGTCATAGTGGTACTACTGGGAAACAGTGCCACCATGCATTGACACTGGCACACACACGCACGCACGCACGCACACACACACACACACACTGTTCTTTAAAGGCTCCACATCCTTGGAGGAGAGAGGACAATGGACATTTCTGTGATTAACAGACTCTGTAAAGAATTGGTCCTCTGACATTCTGTTTTATCTGTGACAACCAATCAAACATGTACATACTCAGAGAGGACTGGCCAATCACAAACATGTACATACTCAGAGAGGACTGGCCAATCACAAACATGTACATATTCAGAGAGGACTGGCCAATCACAAACATGTACATAATTAGAGAGGACTGGCCAATCACAAACATGTACATAATTAGAGAGGACTGGCCAATCACAAACATGTACATATTCAGAGAGGACTAAATTTACCTAAATTATTATGATATAATTCATCCACGTAAACCTAATTTGCAGTTTAGTTGACAAGGTTTTGGGGATAGTCTTTCTGTCTACAGGAAGTGAATGGAAAACAAACATGCACCACACAGACATACAGAGGCAATATTACTGGAAATGTCTTGGCAGAAATTGTGTTAACTAGTGGGTGAGATAATGTCAATGTGGATTTGATTGGATTGTAGCCGGGAGCTTCAGTTGTCTGATACATGTGAGACTTGTTCATGACAGTTTGCAGTGGAATGGAACAGGTGAAAAATACATGAACTTTTAGAATTGTTTGGGGAGCTACTCTCAGGTGGGCTGGTAGAACCGATCGACCTGTTGGAGAGCTCTGTTGTGGACCTCTCCTGGAGACCACTGTTGGAGACCTCTATTGTAGACCTCTATTGTAGACCAAATTAGTGTCCCCAGGTGTGTGTGTGTAGTCTAGGTGTTGTGTGGTCTGATTCAGCAGTAGACTAGGTGTTGTGTGGTCTGATTCAGCAGTAGTCTAGGTGTTGTGTGGTCTGATTCAGCAGTAGACTAGGTGGTGTGTGGTCTGATTCAGCAGTAGGCTAGGTGTTGTGTGGTCTGATTCAGCAGTAGGCTAGGTGTTGTGTGGTCTGATTCAGCAGTAGTCCAGGTGGTGTGTGGTCTGATTCAGCAGTAGGCTAGGTGGTGGTGGTCTGATTCAGCAGTAGACTAGGTGGTGTGTGGTCTGATTCAGCAGTAGACTAGGTGGTTGTGGTCTGATTCAGCAGTAGACTAGGTGTTGTGTGGTCTAATTCAGCAGTAGACTAGGTGGTGGTGGTCTGATTCAGCAGTAGACTAGGTGGTGGTGGTCTGATTCAGCAGTAGACTAGGTGTTGTGTGGTCTGATTCAGCAGTAGACTAGGTGTTGTGTGGTCTGATTCAGCAGTAGACTAGGTGTTGTGTGGTCTGATTCAGCAGTAGACTAGGTGTTGTGTGGTCTGATTCAGCAGTAGACTAGGTGTTGTGTGGTCTGATTCAGCAGTAGGCTAGGTGTTGTGTGGTCTGATTCAGCAGTAGACTAGGTGTTGTGTGGTCTGATTCAGCAGTAGACTAGGTGTTGTGTGGTCTGATTCAGCAGTAGACTAGGTGGTGTGTGGTCTGATTCAGCAGTAGACTAGGTGGTGTGTGGTCTGATTCAGCAGTAGGCTAGGTGTTGTGTGGTCTGATTCAGCAGTAGACTAGGTGTTATGTGGTCTGATTCAGCAGTAGACTAGGTGGTGGTGGTCTGATTCAGCAGTAGACCTGGTGTTGTGTGGTCTGATTCAGCAGTAGACTAGGTGGTGGTGGTCTGATTCAGCAGTAGACCTGGTGTTGTGTGGTCTGATTCAGCAGTAGACTAGGTGGTGGTGGTGGTGTTGTGTGTTTTGTTGATGAGCCAAATTACTACTTGTTTAATAATTTATCTCATGTATCTTCCTCCTTTAACTACAGATGGTGTGACAAACAGACCATCAACTATTTTAATAATCTCATATACCCACACACACCTGCTAGCTACACACATGTGCCAGCTACACACACACACCCTCCAGCTACACACACACCTGCCAGCTACACACACACCTGCCAGCTACTGAGGTTATATTCTTTCTCCCATCCTTCCCCTGAATGGCTCAAATGAAGGTATCTATTTTGGAGCTTAATTTGCCATGTCATGTCTTAGATTTCTCTGTCTACAGGTCCAAATGATGAGTGTCTGTGGATGTTGTGGACGGATGGGAGCTGTACTGCTCCTATCAATGTCGTGACTCATTTAGGCTTGTTTTCTCAGCGCAGGAAGTCTCAAGCTGCTCATTACAATCAGTGTTAACAGTCCCGGTTCATCCTGGTCTCCCGTTGAGTGTGTGTGTGTGTGTCAGAACCCCTCAGATCAGTCCCAGTCTCCCATTGAGAACAACAGGGATCGTTTTGTAGATTGAATATGGATTGATTGTGAATGCATGGGTTATGCATGAGTCTGATAATACATTTCCTGAAAATACTTAAAATAGCGGCTTTGTGTTTCGCAAACGCTGTCAAGACGTTTTAGGCATAGTTAGCTGTGCTGGTTCCCTCAGGGTAAAGAGATGCAACCTGTTCAACAGATAGTCTAGTAACAAACAGAGTTTTGTTTAGTCCCAATTTGTTGTCGTCTCCAAGGAGAAATTATGTCTGGAGTAAAAACAAGAGGTGAAGTGTGACTATGAAGAATTTCGACCCTGACTTTAGTCTCTTTATTGTGTTGTCCCTGTCAGGTTTTAAAAGGTACATACTGTGTGCATATGTATTTGCTGAACTGTCAAGTAAGCAATCAATCAATCACCCTGCCACCCTGCCACCGTGCCACCGTGCCACCATGCCACCCTGCCACCATGCCACACTGCCACCGTGCGACCGTGCCACCCTGCCACCGTGCCACCGTGTCACCGTGTCACATTGCCACCCTGCCACCCTGCCATCGTGCCATCGTGCCACCGTGCCACCGTGCCATCATGCAACCGTGCCACCGTGCCACCGTGCCACCCTGCCACCCTGCTATCATGCCACCCTGCTATCATGCCACCCTGCCACCCTGCGACTGTGTCACCCTGCCACCCTGCGACTGTGTCACCCTGCGACTGTGCCACCCTGCCACCCTGCGACCGTGCCACTGTGTCACCGTGCCACCCTGCCACCCTGCCATCGTGCCACCGTGCCACCCTGCCACCCTGCCACCCTGCCACACTGCCACCGTGCCACCCTGCCACCCTGCCACCCTGCCACCGTGTCACCGTGCCACCATGCCACCCTGCCACCCTGCCTATTACTTCACCACACTTCACCCCTGAGTTGACCAGTTACCCCTCAGAGATGATGTTCCTAGACATTCCTCACTGTACAGGCTAGTATGGCTCCCTCTCCAGTCACATCACCTCCCAAGTCTGCTCAACATCCTCGACCCTGTAGATGAGGGGGAAAAACACGAGACAGAAAGACTTTGTAAAGTGATGACAGGTGAGAGTGCGCTCTGGTTTCAGATTGTCAGGTAGATTGTCAGGTAGAAGTCCCAGGTCAGATCAGAATGCTGAGTGATGTCAGGTGAGAGTGTGCTCTGGTTTCAGATTGTCAGGTAGATTGTCAGGTAGATTGTCAGGTAGATTGTCAGGTAGATTGTCAGGTAGAAGTCCCAGGTCAGTTCAGAATGACGAGTGATGTCAGGTAGATTGTCAGGTAGAAGTCCCAGGTCAGATCAGAATGCTGAGTGATGTCAGGTAGATTGTCAGGTAGATTGTCAGGTAGATTGTCAGGTAGAAGTCCCAGGTCAGATCAGAATGCTGAGTGATGACAGGTAGATTGTCAGGTAGATTGTCAGGTAGATTATCAGGTAGAAGTCCCAGGTCAGATCAGAATGGTGAGTGATGACAGGTAGATTGTCAGGTAGAAGTCCCAGGTCAGATCAGAATGCTGAGTGATGACAGGTAGATTGTCAGGTAGATTATCAGGTAGATTGTCAGGTAGATTGTCAGGTAGATTGTCAGGTAGAAGTCCCAGGTCAGATCAGAATGCTGAGTGATGACAGGTAGATTGTCAGGTAGATTGTCAGGTAGATTGTCAGGTAGATTGTCAGGTAGAAGTCCCAGGTCAGATCAGAATGGTGAGTGATGACAGGTGAGAGTGTGCTCTGGTTTCAGATTGTCAGGTAGATTGCCAGCTGGATTGTCAGGTAGATTGTCAGGTAGATTATCAGATAGATTATCAGGTAGAAGTCCCTGGTCAGATCAGAATGGTGAGTGATGACAGGTGAGAGTGTCCTCTGGTTTCAGATTGTCAGGTAGATTGTCAGGTAGATTGTCAGGTAGAAGTCCCAGGTCAGATCAGAATGATGATTGATGACAGGTAGATTGTCAGGTAGATTGTCAGGTATATTGTCAGGTATATTGTCAGGTAGATTGTCAGGTAGATTGTCAGGTAGATTGTCAGGTAGAAGTCCCAGGTCAGATCAGAATGACGAGTGATGACAGGTAGATTGTCAGGTAGATTGTCAGGTAGAAGTACCAGGTCAGATCAGGTGGATGTAGGTTCTAACATCCTTGACAAAGTAGTTCTACCTCCAGGATTCCTGTCTCCACTGTTGCCATGGTTTCCCCCTGGGAGGAAAGGATGTCATCAACTCACTGACTCCACAACCACTAGTAGAGTCTGAAAACTAACCTGAGGTGTTTCACTTTGTATAGTTATTCCTGCTCTTCTCTCCCTCGCTCTCTCGCTGTCTCTCTCGCGCATGCTCTCTCTCTCTTGCTATCTCTCGCTCTCCCTTGCAGTGCGTACTGGGAGTTTTTGGGAGTTTGAGTGTTTGGTGTGGAGGGCTTTGTCCTAACCTCTTTTCTTGATTCTGTCCTTGGTCTTTCCTTTCAAATTTTATTTTCTATGGTGGAGGGTTAACTTCTTTGGGACAGGGGGGCAGTATTGAGTAGCTTGGATAAAAAGGTGCCCAGAGTAAACTGCCTGCTACTCAGTCCTAAAAGCTAGAATATGCATATAATTAGTAGATTTGGATAGAGAACACTCTGAAGTTTCTAAAACTGTTTGAATGATGTCTGTGAGTATAACACAACTCATATGGCAGGCAAAAACCTGAGAAAAAATCCAACCAGGAAGTGGGAAATCTGAGGTTTGTAGTTTTTCAACTCTTTGCCTGTCCAAGATACAGTGGAAATGCCGGAAGCCTTCGGCTGAGTAGCCGGGAAATCACAGAGTCGGCCGGGAGGTGGGCCTGGCTCAGGGCTAACTTCGGGGCTGGGTCACTCGGTGGCAGCTAGCTAGCTGTGATGATCAGGAGTAATGGTCCAGGGTTTACGGCAGGAATCCGGCGTTGTAGTGGAGAAAACAGTCCGATGCTGGCAGGTATTATCCAGGCTAAAATTAAATAAAAAGCGTCTGGTGTCGGTGCAGAAGAAAAGGCTGTTAGCAGTGGCTAACAATGGCTAAATAGCTAGTAGCTAATTAGCTGGCTAGCTTCTGATGGTTAGCTTCTGATGGAGGTTCTGGCTATAAGGTCTAAAAATAGAGGATCCGTATCACGTTGGGTGAGGCGGGTTACCGGAAGGTATATTTAATTTAAAAATGGAAAAGAGATTGAGAATAAATAGAAATATATACAAAAAAATACGAAAAATACAAAGTACACGAGAGGACGGCAAACCACGTCTGCACTGCTACGCCATCTTGGATTCAAGATGTAATGAGATGCAGACAGCAGAGGCTGGGCCTAGTCATGCCAGGGATGGTGGTGTAGATGAGGCTGGGCCTAGTCATGCCAGAGATGGTGGTGTAGATGAGGCTGGGCCTAGTCATGCCAGGGTGGTGGTGTAGATGAGGCTGGGCCTAGTCATGCCAGAGATGGTGGTGTAGATGAGGCTGGGCCTAGTCAGGCTAGAGATGGTGGAATAGCTGAGGCTGGGTCTAGTCATGCTATGGATGGTGGTGTAGCTGAGGCTGGTTCTAGTCAGGCTAGAGATGGTGGGGTACCTGAGGCTGGGCCTAGTCCTGCTATGGATGGTGGTGTAGATGAGGTTGTGTCTCGTTATGCTATGGATGGTGGTTTAGATGAGGCTGGGCCTAGTCATGCTTTGGAGGGTGGTGTAGATGATGCTGGGTTTAGTCAGGTTATGCTAGTGGATGAGGAGAGTATAGTGGAGAAGTGTAAGAGACTAAGGGGGGGAGGGTGTCAAGCAGAAATGGAAAAAGGGGCAGACGAAAGGAGGTGGGAGGGGAGAAGCTGGTGTGGTCAAAGGCACCATGGAACCTTTGCCTGGTGCTGGGGGGGAGGCCCTGACCAGAGAGGAAGGGCAGGTGGTCAGGATGGGAGATGAAGATGAGGAAAGTGAGTCAGAGGAAGAGGATGATAAGGAGTTTTTTTCCCCAGACTCCTCTTCAATGGGTCTGGCGCTGACAGCCAGTCAAGCAGAGGGGTCAAAGCACACGGTGAGGGAACTGACAATGTTCCTGAAGGAGACCAAGGGAAAAAGTTAATCTTGAGGCTTTTTTTCTGATGCGAGAAAGTTTGTAAGATCAGTTCAACATGCTATGAAAAATGAGGGGCATGATGTCCTCTCACCCAGGAAACGGTTTAGGTTGAGGAAGTGGATCACAACAGTGCGTAAGGGTCGACCTTCAGACACTGTTTAGATGTAGAGTTTCTTTCTGGCACTGGGGCTTTTTGAGCTTTGCTATTGGTCTCTTTCTTTGCTGGCTTTTCTCCCACTTCTTATGGAGACTCTTCGGGTAGGTTCGTTTACTATAAATGGCGCCAGAGATGCGGGAAAGAGGAGTGTTTTGGGTGAATATATAAAACAAAAAAAGTACAGGTGTTGTTTCTGCAGGAGACGCATAGTGATGTGGTGAATGAAGTCGATTGGGGGCTCTGGTGGAAAGGGGAATGTGTGTTGAGCCATGGGACACATTGTGTAGGGGTGGCAGTCCTTTTTGTACCGGGTCTGTCTGTAAAAATGTGCTCCTCAAAGGAGGTGTGTAGGGGCAGGCTGCTTGTTGTAAAAGCAGAAATTACCAACATGGGTTTTGTCTTTATAAATGTGTATGCGCCTAACACGAAGAGAGAGGGGGGGTTCTATTTGGGGGTCTTAGACAGGAACTCTCACAGGTAGCACCTGAGGAGACGCTGGTGGTCGGAGGGGACTGGAACTGTACAATGGATTTTACGAAAGACAGAAAATGGGGAAGAGCCTCATTCAGAGTCAGTGGGAGTGTTAAGGGACATCATTAATCAGTTCGACCTAGTGGATGTTAGGAGAACTAAACATCCCAACACAAGACAATATACATAAGTGAAGGTTTTTGGGGCTAGGGTGAGTGCAGCCAGAATTGATTGTTTTTACATGTCCAGGAATCAGAGCAATAGGCTGTTGGGCGCTACCATTCTCCCGTGGGGTTTTACATGTCCAGGAATCAGAGCAATAGGCTGTTGGGCGCTACCATTCTCCCGTGGGGTTTTACATGTCCAGAAATCAGAGCAATAGGCTGTTGGGCGCTACCATTCTCCCGTGGGGTTTTACATGTCCAGGAATCAGAGCAATAGGCTGTTGGGCGCTACCATTCTCCCGGTGGGGTTTTACATGTCCAGGAATCAGAGCAATAGGCTGTTGGGCGCTACCATTCTCCCGTGGGGTTTTACATGTCCAGGAATCAGAGCAATAGGCTGTTGGGCGCTACCATTCTCCCGTGGGGTTTTACATGTCCAGGAATCAGAGCAATAGGCTGTTGGGCACTACCATTCTCCCGTGGGGTTTTACATGTCCAGAAATCAGAGCAATAGGCTGTTGGGCGCTACCATTCTCCCGTGGGGTTTTACATGTCCAGGAATCAGAGCAATAGGCTGTTGGGCGCTACCATTCTCCCGGTGGGGTTTTACATGTCCAGGAATCAGAGCAATAGGCTGTTGGGCGCTACCATTCTCCCGTGGGGTTTTACATGTCCAGGAATCAGAGCAATAGGCTGTTGGGCGCTACCATTCTCCCGGTGGGGGTTTCGGATCACCACATAACCATGGCTCCGCTGTCTATTTCACCACGCCCTCGGCATGCATCCTATTGGAAGATTAATGTAAAGCTCTTTCAAAATGCTACTTTTTGCTCAGGTTTCAAGATTTTTTGGGAAAGATGGAGGCAGCGAAGAGAGGAGTACGAGTCTGAGTCAATGGTGGTGTTACGCACGCATCTATAAAGAGGGAACGCAACTCCCTGCTGCAACTCAACTCTCCGTGAAGCGAAAGAGGTATGGACCGTAGGTGCGAGAAAGGACGACAAAGGCAGAATTTACCGTTACTAGGATTTATTTCCTACACGGTAATATGGGGAAAAGGGGCTGGACAGAACCAAAGGAAAGAAAGTAAATATCAAAGCTCCCCCTCTCCTATCTAACCTGCCTACCCACTACTTACCACCACCTGGTGCCCTAACCAAAATACAGGGGGTGGTCCGCCCAGGTCTTACCTAGTGTGCCTAGACATTGAATATACTACGGGTATATGTATGCCCGCGGGCCTCTTGCCTAAGCACTCCCAAAGTGCCTTCTCCTTCCCCCCTGGGAACAAATGATACAGAACAACAAACAATTTCAATAATCAAAACAGTGCGTCCTATAACATATAACAGACATAACCAATCAGCTCCCTCAGCAACAACTTACAGAGTACATACCAAATCTCTTTGAGAAACAACCAACACTTTATCACTATCAAATTCTCCAGCAAGGATCTCAGCCTGCCTATCATCTATCTCTCTAATCTCTCCAAAATATTCAATCTTCTCTCTCTCTCTAATCTCTTTCTAATGATTTCTCCAAAACATTCAATCTCCCTCTAATCTCCTTTCTTCTGAACAGAACACTGGCTTTTATTTCTTCAGGTGGCAATGGTGATTAGAGTCAGCTGCTTCTTGACGAGGGGGCGGAGTCAGCTCTCCAATCATCAATTAGCCTGGGTTCGACCAATCAGCTGGTTGGGGAGGCTTCCAGGAAGCCATCTCCTGAAACACACACACTCAAATACAACACAGAAACTGGGGAACGTAACAGGTGGGATGTGGGGAAAGTCCAAATTCGACTTTTCTGTCAACAGTATAAATCTCTCTCATCCTCAGAGGCTTGGAGAGTACTGGGGGAAATCGAGCGTTGTATTAGTGAGATAAAGGTAGAGATGATGGGGCAAGGCAATGTAGGCCTTCAGGCTAATTTATTTGAATGACCAGTTTTTTCCAGGTTAAAGCAAAGGGAGCACTTGTAAGAGCTAGGTTCTCAATGCTCAAGGAGATGGATGCTCCCAGCTCCTTCTTCTTTGGTTTGGAAAGACAGAGCAGGGGGGGGGGTCATGTCTTCTTTAAGAGCAATACAACATGTATTACAGGGAGACCACAACTCTCAGAGTGGACTGTGGAGTTTTATACTGAGTTGTATAGGGCAGAAATGTGTGATCCTATGTGTGCTCAGGTCTTGTTTTCAGAACTCCCTAAGCTCTCTCTGGCAAAGAGGGATGAAATGGACATTCCTCTGTTGTCCCATGAACTGGCAGAGGCCACTTCCGGGTTAGATTTTCTCAGGTTTTCGCCTGCAGAATCAGTTTTGTTATACTCACAGACAATATTTTGACAGTTTTGGAAACTTTGGAGTGTTTTCTATCCTAATCTGTAAATTATATGCATAATCTACGATCTGGACCTGAGAAATAGTCTGTTCACCTTGGGAACGTTATTTAAAAAATAAAAATAAATCTGAGCCCTAGCGTCAATTAAGGTAAGGAACATTAGGAGCCTAACAGGAGTGAAGGCACATCAGTGGCAGGGGATATGTGGGGCGGAGAGTATGGTGGGTTTTAGATGGAGGGGGCTCTACAAACCCCCAGTACCAAAGAGGTCAGGGGACCTCCAGTGGAAGGTTCTTCATGGAGCCCTGTCCACTAACAGCTGGTTGGTACGGGTTGAACCGGGAGTCGGGCAGGTGTGTCCTTTCTGCGTTATGAGAGAAATGGTGATTCATGTGTTTTCTGTGTGCGCCAGGTTAATGCCATTAATGTCTCTGTTGGAATGTCTGTGTGAGAGGTTGGGGGTGGTTTTTACTGTTGGGATGTTTATAATGGGGTACAGGTAATAAAATATGGAAAAGGCCAAATGTTGTCTATTTGGCTAACGAGGAGGAACAGGGTCAAAGGTGGGGGGATAACAGACCCTTTACTATTGTTTAATGGGATGGTCTTTGCGCACCTTAGGGTCGAATTTGAGTTCTGTAAAATGATAAAAAGTGTGGAGATGTTTCAGGAGATATGGTGTGTTGGGGGGGCTGTCTATATAGCTGGGAAGATGTTTTGGATATATGGTTGTAGAAGTGGTGAGTTTTTTGGGGTTATTGTGATATGTTGTGTTCTGTTTCATGGGGTAGAGGGAAAGGTGAGTATGGTACATGTATGCAGTACAGGATATATTTTGGTGTTATATTTTAAGAGGAGGTGGTGAGGTTTTAATGAAATTAGATTGTTTCATTGAAGAGACAAAAAGTCAAAAGTCTCTCTCTCTCTCTCTTTTTCTCTCTCTCTCTCTCTCTCTCTCTCTCTCTCTCTCTCTCTCTCTCTCTCTCTCTCGCTATCTCTATCTCTCGCTCTCTCTCTCTCCATCGCTCTTTCACTTTCTCTCACTCTCTCGCTCTCTCTCTCGCTCCCTCCCTCTCTCTCTTGCTATCCCCCTCTCTCTCGCTCTTTCTCTCACTCTCTCGCTCTCTCTCTCGCTCCCTCCCTCTCTCTCTTGCTATCCCCCTCTCTCTCGCTCTTTCTCTCACTCTCTCGCTCTCTTTCTCTGTCTCTCCTCCCCCTCTTTCTCTCCCAGGCCAATTCTCCTCTCCCCTACTCCCCTCACTCTGTTCCAGCAGTTGAGATGTAGACATACTTAAAGCTGGGTTTTATATGCTATTTCCACTCTATGAAGAATAATACTTTGAAATTGTGAAAATTATGATAATGCCCTTTTAGTGTAAGAGCTATTTTTTTTTAAACTGTTGGAATTTCAGCTTGTTTTGGTGGGATGATGTTTTGGCCTGCCTGGTGACATCACCATAAGTTAATAGACCAATAACAAAGAGAGTTCCAAACCTCTCTGCCAATGACAACTAGTTTTCAGGTTACATATCCCTCCCATTAGGCCTCTCACTTAGACCACTCCCAGACAGTCCTAGCTAAATACTTGCTTGAGAAATTGCTTTTTGCTAAGAAGCTATTTTTGTTTCTTTTGACCATTTTAATTTAAAATATTCACAGTAAGGCACTTAATTGTTACCCAGAAATGATTTGATATTGAGATGGAAATGGCTGCATTGGACTGGCGGTGCCAGTTAGGCTGGGAGGGGAGGCTGGCTGGTTGATGCACTGTAACAGCTGCTGATGGTGGTGGATGTAGGCCCCTGCACCGCAGACCCAGTCCCAGGGAGCCTCCAGATGGGATGTGTTTCAGGCTGCTCATACCTGTATCCTCAGGATGAAGCTCCATCTTGGATGGTAGTGCAAAAGCAATTAACAACCTGCCTGTCATTAATGAGGAGAACGTTTTACCATTAGCTACAGGCTGTATGTGACTTTGTATGTATAAAAGCTGAAATCTATAGTACAGTATACAGTAAGAACACAAGAGAATACAGGATGAAATTATTCATTTATTGTGTGTTTTTTAACAATATAACACAAAGCTATGAAGTCAGTCAGTTTTACTTTAAATGTCAATGTATCTATATTGTTTGGCTAACCTTGTTACAGCCCCCCTTCCCCCCAGTGTAGTGGTGTATTATAGGCTAACTGGTATTCTAGCTGGTACTCTCCCTGTGTGTGTGTGTGTGTGTGTGTGCCAGTGTGCGTCTGTCTCTCTCTCTTTGCTGAGATTGCTGTAGTCTGCCTTCCACCCATTGATTTAGTATGCCCAGTGATGGATTGCTTTAATAAAGGTAGGTGCCGTACCCCCCAAAAATGAGCAGGATTGATTAGCAACATCTGCATTTTGCTGGATAAACAGAGCAAGAGCCAGGAAGACCTGCTAAATAATGAAGCCCCACAATACCGGTTTTTCACTCTCTCTCTCAATTTCAATTCCATTTAAGGGATTTATTGGCGTTGGAAACAAATGTGTACATTGCCAAAGCAAGTGAAAAAGAAAATAAAGAAAAGTGAAGTAAACAATAAAAATCGACAGTAAACATTACACTCACAAAAGTTTCAAAAGAATAAAGACAATTTAAACATCAATATGTCTATTTACAGTGTTGTAATGATTTGCAAATAGTTAAAGAACAAAATATAGGTTGAATTTGCAATAGTGTTTGTTCTTCACTGGTTGCCCTTTTCTTGGGGCAACAGGTCACACATCTTGCTGCTGTGATTGCACGCTATGGTATTTCACCCAGTAGATATGGGAGTTTTTCAAAATTGGATTTTTTTTCAAATTCTTTGTGGGTCTGTGTAATCTGAGGGAAATATAGAGGCGGGGGGGCAATGCAAATAGTCTGGGTAACCATTTGATTAGATGTTCAGGAGTCTTATGGCTTTGGGGTAGAAGCTGTTAAAAAGCCTCTTGGACATTGCCTTGGTGCTCTGGTACCACTTGCCGTGCAGTAGCAGAGAGAACAGTCTATGACTAGGTTGGCTGGAGTCTTTTGACAATTTTTACGGCCTTCCTCTGACACTGCCTAGTAAAGTCGTCCTGGATGGCAGGAAGCTTAAACCCAGTGATGTACTGGGCCGTACGCACTACCCTCTGTCGTGCCTTGCGGTCGGAGGCCGAGCAGTTGCCATTCACCACAGTGAAGGCGTAGGCTCAGGTTTTCTGGGTCTCTGTGTTTTTGGTTGAACAGGTTTCTCAATTTCTTTCTTAGGTTATTGCATTCTTCATCAGACGATTTGTTATTGTTGTTAATTTGTGGGAGGGAATGCTGTCACCTCCAGGTAGGTGTTTGTCCCCCAGTGTGATGAGGGTGTCGGGTTCTTGTCCAGTTCTGGCATTTAGGTCACCACAGACTACTACATGTCCCTGGTCCTGGAAATGGTTGATCTCCCCCTCTGGGATGGAGAAGCAGTCATCGTTGAAGTATGGGGATTCTATTGGGGGGATATAGGTAGCATACACGAGGACATTTTTCTCTGATGAGAACATTTCCTTATTAATTTCTAGCCAGATGTAAAATGTTCCTGTTTTGACTAATTTAATAGAGTGGGTTAGGTCTGCTCTATACCAAAATAGCATACCCCCTGAGTCTCTTCCCTGTTTCACAGGAAACATAGTTTCATAGTTTGGTGGATAGGACTACCAGCTCTCTGTAACCTAGAGGGCAACCAGTGGGTCCGTCTCCTCTTTACCAGGTGTCTTGTAGGATGACAATGTCTGGCATGTTCGTCGTATTGAGGAGACCAAGGCACAGCGTGATATGAATACATTCTTCTTTTAATAAAGGAAGAACACTGAACAAAGACAAACGTGCCGCTAACTAGAACGAGTGCTGACATGCAACTCTACATAGACAACTACCCACAAAACCTAAATGGAAAATGGCAACCTAAATAGGATCCCCAATCAGAGACAACGATAAACAGCTGCCTCTGATTGGGAACCAATTCAGGCCACCATAAACCTACATTACCTAGACATAGAAAATCCCCATAGATAAACAAAAACCCTAGACAAGACAAAAACACACATACCCACCCTCGTCACACCCTGACCTGCCCAAAATAATACAGAAAATATAGAAAACTAAGGTCAGGGTGTGACAATGTCTGTATTTCCAATTTCTTTGATGAAGTCCGGGTTCCTACTCTTTAGGCCAAAGGCAGATGACCTCAGACCTTGTATATTCTAGGATGATATAGTAAAATCTCTGTGTTTCATAGTGTCTAGTGTTGTTTTTGTGTGGTTTAGGCTTCTGATACATACCTCTAAGGTCGCAGGATGGGGCTTGGGTGGGTGTAATAGTGGGGGTTGGGCCTGTTGCTCTGCTCACGGCCTGGGCATATGTCCTGCTGTCATGTTGAGGTCCTTGCCGCAGGGGAGGGGGGGGATCATGGGGAAGCAGAAGGGGCATAGGTCTGATAGGTCTGGGGGAGCCTATATAGGGTGTGGCCAGGGTTTGCTTGGGGTGGTCTTGGCCGGTTGGTGTGTGGCTGGTGATGCTGTGGTCTGGGTGTAGGTCCTCTTGGCGTGGGTTCTCTCAGTGCAGGTCTTGGATGGTGTCTCGCTGGTCTGGGCCAGGGGTCCGTTGCTCTGTTGCTCCAGTGTGAGGTGCTGAGGCTGCGGTTGAGGGTGACGTCCTTCAGAGTCCTGGCAAAAGTTGGGATTGCTGCCTTGTAGAGGTGGACCTGGTCGTAAAGGCTGTTCAAGTCTAGGGTGGAGTGGTGGGCCAGGTAGACATGAGGTTTTGAGGCACAGTCCTGGGAAATGCTTGCGTTCACGCGTTGTATGCTGAACGTCTTTTCGTGGTAGCAGGGTGGAGATAACCACTTGTTTATTGGGGAAAGTGGAAGAAACTTTTTCAACCACCCTTCCCTGCTGGGCCTTCAGGTCATTTGTGTCCGTGTGAATTATAATGTGGCTATGGGACCCTAGTCGGTCCAGGACATGTCTAGTGTTTGGAGTTGAGCCACTGTGTTTGGAAAAAAGTTTATCCTCTTGAATGTTTTTGCCATTTGAGTCAATGAGGAGCACAGTCTCCGGCTTTTGTATGTCCTCAGTGTATGTGGGGGGATTGTCAGGAGAGCTATTAGGGGAGCTGACAGGGGGGCTGTTAGGAAGGGGTGGGGTCCGTTGGGTTGGTGGGTCATGTGTTGTCTGTCCCATTGTGGTGTTGAGGTTGTGGTCTGGTTCTGAGGTGGGCTGTTCTGCTGGCTTCTCTGGGGGAAGTGTCCTGCTCTCTGTCACACCTCAGCTTTGTCACCTCCTCCTTCAGTGCCATGTGTGCCTCTTTAAGTTCTCTCACCTCAGTCCGTAGAGCAGCCAGCTCTCTCAGACAGCCATCCAGTTCCACCTTCCGCCCTCCGGGTCTTGTTGGGGGGTGTTGTTCTGGTCTGTTTTGTGGGTTTGTTCTGTCTGGAGTGTGTGGACCAGCTCTCTGAGCTCCACCATATCTCTCTCCAGCTCTGTGAATTTATCCCTCTCAATGATGTTGGAGCAGTGCAGTTGTGGGACCTGGGTGTGTTCAGTGCTGGGGGGGGGGGGGTGACTATCCTCCTCTGCAGAACAGGTTGAAGAGGTGTGATCAGACTCACTCAGGATGGGGGAGTCATCACAGAGAGCTTTTCCTGCTGTGCTCTCTCTTTGATCCTGTAAAAGTCCTTCTGGAACTGCATGAGGAGGCCCTGCACCATTACTGTCCCAGACTTGTACAGGTTGAAGAGGTGTGATCAGACTCACTCAGGATGGGGGAGTCATCACAGAGAGAGACCTTTTCCTGCTGTGCTCTCTCTTTGATCCTGTAAAAGTCCTTCTGGATCTGCATGAGGATGCCCTGCACCATTACTGTCCCAGACTTGTACAGGTTGAAGAGGTGTGATCAGAATCACTCAGGATGGGGGAGTCATCACAGAGAGCTTTTCCTGCTGTGCTCTCTCTTTGATCCTGTAAAAGTCCTTCTGGAACTGCATGAGGAGGCCCTGCTCCATTACTGTCCCAGACTTGTACAGGTTGAAGAGGTGTGATCAGAATCACTCAGGATGGGGGAGTCATCACAGAGAGCTTTTCCTGCTGTGCTCTCTCTTTGATCCTGTAAAAGTCCTTCTGGAACTGCATGAGGAGGCCCTGCTCCATTACTGTCCCAGACTTGTACACCTTGAAAGAGGTTGCTTACATTTCTTCAACGTCTAATATTCGGAGTTTCCACCCTGGGCCAAAACCCTCTCTCTTAACTTAGGGGTAGTGTGCTGTTATAGCACTGTGCTTAGATTCTCCTCTTTGTAGCAGTCAGCAAATAGTGTCTCTGGACCGTCCTTGAGGAGTTTTTTTTACTTATTCCGTGCAGTGTTATTTTTAATATCCATGGGCTACTGTATTATAATGACCTTGGCACAGGGATAAGCCATGGGGGATTCAAAGGCCTCTGCATTTGGGTTGGGGGGGCTGTGAAACTCTCCTGCCATTGTTGGGTTTAAGAATTTTCACACCTCTCACTTCAGACTTTAGTACTAATTGAAGTTGCAGCCAGGTCAGTTCTGTCCTAGCAGCTTGGTAGCTTAGTAGCCTTATTAATTAAGCTAAATATATCAAAATTACCTAGAGATTATTGCCTAATATGTTTTGGCTTCAGAAGAAGGTTCAGACTGAACATTACTCACTCAGTTTTGTGTTGGATGGTATTTCCAGGTTCCACTGTGTTTCTTCAGCAGGTTTTCTTTTGTTCTAAGTTTTTTCTTGGTAGTCCTTGATGAGGGCTCCCGAGTGGTGCAGAAGTCTAAGGCACTGCATCTCAGTGCTAGAGGCATCACTACAAACCCTGGTTCAATTCCAGGCTGTATCACTACCATCCGTGATTGGGAGTACCATAGGGGGTGCACAATTGGCCCAGCGTCGTCCGGGTTAGGGTTTGGCTGGTGTAGGCTGTCATTGTAAATGAGAATTTGTTCTTATTAACTGACCTGTCTAGTTAAATAGAGATTAAATAATATTTTAAAAGGAATAGTCCATTCAGGTAATTTTGTCCAAAATCAAGGTTTTATCCAACTCAAATTCTCTCTCTCTCTCTCTCTCTCTCTCTCTCTCTCTCTCTCTCTCTCTCTCTCTCTCTCTCTCTCTCTCTCTCTCTCTCTCTCTCTCTCTCTCCCCCTCTCTCTCTCTCTTTCTCTCTCTCTCTCTCTCTCTCTCTCTCTCTCTCCCCCCCCCCCTCTCTCTCTCTCTCTCTCTCTCTCCCCCTCTCTCCCCCTCTCTCCCTCTCTCTCTCTCTCTCTCTCTCTCTCTCTCTCTCTCTCTCTCTCTCTCTCTCTCTCTCTCCCCCACCCACCCACCCACCTCCCCATCCCTCCCTCCCTGCAGATGACCCCAGCAAGACTTGACTTTGTGCCTCTCCAACCATTCCTCCCCATTGTGTAATTAGAAGCTATCTGTACATGAATGAAATGTCATTCAAATACTATAGTGCTTAAAAATGACATTTGTCATAAAGTTATAAAGTGCCAGATAAGGAAAGTGGTAAGGAGAAATCTTGAGAGGAACAACAGATGAAGCAACATTATGGACAAAACGTTAAAATCCTTTTGCTGCGACAGTACTGGTCAAATTAAAATCCTACAGGTCCAATAACCTCTACTGCTACTCCTAGTGTTGTTGAATGTGCAGCTCATTGGGAAAAGTTGACTAAACTCTGCTACTCCTAGTGCTGTTGAATGTGCAGCTTGTTGGGAAAAGTTGACTAAACTCTGCTACTCCTAGTGCTGTTGAATGTGCAGCTTGTTGGGATAGTTGACTAAACTCTGCTACTCCTAGTGCTGTTGAATGTGCAGCTTGTTGGGAAAAGTTGACTAAACTCTGCTACTCCTAGTGTTGTTGAATGTGCAGCTTGTTGGGAAAAGTTGACTAAACTCTGCTACTCCTAGTGCTGTTGAATGTGCAGCTTGTTGGGAATAGTTGACTAAACTCTGCTACTCCTAGTGCTGTTGAATGTGCAGCTTGTTGGGAAAAGTTGACTAAACTCTGCTACTCCTAGTGCTGTTGAAAGTGCAGCTTGTTGGGAATAGTTGACTAAACTCTGCTACTCCTAGTGCTGTTGAAAGTGCAGCTTGTTGGGAATAGTTGACTAAACTCTGCTACTCCTAGTGCTGTTGAAAGTGCAGCTTGTTGGGAATAGTTGACTAAACTCTGCTACTCCTAGTGCTGTTGAATGTGCAGCTTGTTGGGAATAGTTGACTAAACTCTGCTACTCCTAGTGCTGTTGAAAGTGCAGCTTGTTGGGAAAAGTTGACTAAACTCTGCTACTCCTAGTGCTGTTGAATGTGCAGCTTGTTGGGAATAGTTGACTAAACTCTGCTACTCCTAGTGCTGTTGAATGTGCAGCTTGTTGGGAATAGTTGACTAAACTCTGCTACTCCTAGTGCTGTTGAATGTGCAGCTTGTTGGGAAAAGTTGACTAAACTCTGCTACTCCTAGTGCTCTGGATGGAAGCAGTGGCATTACAATATTAATGAAGCTTGTTACATAACACATCACAGGGCCTAGACCAGCTCCCCTCAGACAAACTGCTCTGATACTAATAACGTCTGTTCTGTTGTGAGAGAAGTGTGTTCCTCCTCTTCTATCATAGAACCTCTGGTGGTGCCAGCTTGATGAGAACAAGAAGAAGCACGTCCCATCAGTAGGCCTACAATGTTTCTTTTGTTACAAGTTATCATTGAGTGGTTTCAGGTTTATTATCGGAGGGGAGGTGGTTATTGAGTTGTTACTCTCTCCTTTCCCTCTCTTTGTTCTTTTGTTTTAACAAGTTATTTAGTGTTCCATCTCAATCAGAGGTGCTTATCCTCTCTCTCCCACATGCCTCCTCTCCATGTTTGACTCTGTCCATGTTTGACTCTGTCCATGTTTGACTCTGTCCATGTTTGACTCTGTCCATGTTTGACTCTCTCCATGTTTGACTCTCTCCATGTTTGACTCTGTCCATGTTTGACTCTGTCCATGTTTGACTCTCTCCATGTTTGACTCTCTCCATGTTTGACTCTGTCCATGTTTGACTCTGTCCATGTTTGACTCTCTCCATGTTTGACTCTGTACATGTTTGACTCTGTCCATGTTTGACTCTCTCCATGTTTGACTCTCTCCATGTTTGACTCTCTCCATGTTTGACTCTCTCCATGTTTGACTCTGTCCATGTTTGACTCTGTCCATGTTTGACTGTCCATATTTGACTCTCTCTATGTTTGACTCTCTCCATGTTTGACTCTCTCCATGTTTGACTCTGTCCATGTTTGACTCTCTCCATGTTTGACTCTGTCCATGTTTGACTCTGTCCATGTTTGACTCTGTCCATGTTTGACTCTCTCCACGTTTGACTCTCTCCATTTTTGACTCTGTCCATGTTTGACTCTGTCCATGTTTGACTCTGTCCATGTTTGACTCTGTCCATGTTTGACTCTCTCCATGTTTGACTCTCTCCATGTTTGACTCTCTCCATGTTTGACTCTCTCCATGTTTGACTCTCTCCATGTTTGACTCTCTCCATGTTTGACTCTGTCCATGTTTGACTCTGTCCATGTTTGACTCTCTCCATGTTTGACTCTCTCCATGTTTGACTCTGTCCATGTTTGACTCTGTCCATGTTTGACTCTCTCCATGTTTGACTCTGTCCATGTTTGACTCTGTCCATGTTTGACTCTCTCCATGTTTGACTCTGTCCATGTTTGACTCTCTCCATGTTTGACTCTGTCCATGTTTGACTCTGTCCATGTTTGACTCTGTCCATGTTTGACTCTGTCCATGTTTGACTCTCTCCATGTTTGACTCTCTCCATGTTTGACTCTCTCCATGTTTGACTCTGTCCATGTTTGACTCTGTCCTTGGGTGTCCTTCTCTTATCTCTCTCCTCCTTTATCCCCTTCTATCCCCTCTCTCTCTCTCTCTCCCTCCCTCACTCTCCCCCTTGTCTGTCTGTCTGTCTGTCTGTCTGTCTGTCTGTCTGTCTGTCTGTCTGTCTGTCTGTCTGTCTGTCTGTCTGTCTGTCTGTCTGTCTGTCTGTCTGTCTGTCTGTCTGTCTGTCTGTCTGTCTGTCTGTCTGTCTGTCTGTCTGTCTCTCTTTCTCTGTCTATCTCTCTCTTTCTCTGTCTCTCTCTCTATTTCTCTGTCTCTCTCTCTCTCTCTTTCTCTGTCTCTCTCTCTCTCTTTCTCTGTCTCTCTGTCTTTCTTTCTCTGTCTCTCTGTCTTTATTTCTCTCTCTCTCTGTCTTTCTTTCTCTGTCTCTCTGTCTTTCTCCCTCTCACTCGCTCTCTCCCTCTTTCTCTTCCTCTTCTGTAATGTGTCCATTATATGCTCCAGGATGCTGTTGATGGCATATGAATGGGTGAGGATCCATGAGATGTGATGAGTGAGGGGGTGAGGATCCATGAGATGTGATGAGTGAGTGGGTGAGGATCCATGAGATGTGATGAGTGAGGGGGTGAGGATCCATAAGATTTGATGAGTGAGGGGGTGAGGATCCATGAGATGTGATGAGTGAGTGGGTGAGGATCCATGATATGTGATGAGTGAGGGGGTGAGGATCCATGAGATGTGATGAGTGAGGGGGTGAGGAGTCATGAGATGTGATGTGATGAGTGAGGGGGTGAGGATCCATGATATGTGATGAGTGAGGGGGTGAGGATCCATGAGATGTGATGAGTGAGTGGGTGAGGAGTAATGAGATGTGATGAGTGAGTGGGTGAAGAGTCATGAGATGTGATGAGTGAGGGGGTGAGAAGTCATGAGATGTGATGAGTGAGGGGGGAGGATCCATGAGATGTGATGAGTAAGTGGGTGAGGAGTAATGAGATGTGATGAGTGAGTGGGTGAGGAGTAATGAGATGTGATGAGTGAGGGGGTGAGGATCCATGAGATGTGAGGGGGTGAGGAGTCATGAGATGTGATGTGATGAGTGAGGGGGTGAGGAGTCATGAGATGTGATGAGTGAAGGGGTGAGGATCCATGAGATGTGATGAGTGAGGGGGTGAGGAGTCATGAGATGTGATGAGTGAGTGGGTGAGGATCCATGAGATGTGATGAGTGAGTGGGTGAGGAGTCATGAGATGTGATGAGTGAGGGGGTGAGGAGTAATGAGATGTGATGGGTGAGGGGATGAGGCATCATGAGATGTGATGGGTGAGGGGATGAGGCATCATGAGATGTGATGGGTGAGGGGATGAGACATCATGAGATGTGATGGGTGATGGAGTGAGGCGTCATGATATGTGATTGGTGAGGTCGTGACCAGAGCCCTGTAGGCGCAGGTATAGTACCCCTCATAAGCCTGCTGTGGTAATCATCTCTGGGTCATTCTGATCTGTGGTAATCGTCTCCGGGACAGTCTGATCTGTGGTAAATGTCTACGGGACAATCTGACCTGTGGTAATCGTCTCTGGGACAGTCTAATCTGTGGTAATCGTCCCTGGGACAGTCTAATCTGCGGTAATCGTCTACGGGACAGTCCGATCCGCGGTAATCGTCTCTGGGACAGTCTATTCTGTGGTAATCATCTCTGGGACAGTCTGATCTGTGGTAATCATCTCTGGGACAGTCTGATCTGTGGTAATCGTCTCTGGGACAGACTGATCTGCTGTAATCGTCTCTGGGACAGTCTGATCTGTGGTAATCGTCTCTGGGACAGTCTTTTCTGTGGTAATCGTCTCTGGGACAGTCTGATCTGTGGTAATCGTCTCTGGGACAGTCTGATCTGTGCTAATCATCTCTGGGACAGTCTGATCTGTGCTAATTGTCTCTGGGACAGTCTAATCTGTGGTAATCGTCTCTGGGACAGTCTAATCTGTGGTAATCGTCTCTGGGACAGTCTATTCTGTGGTAATCGTCTCTGGGACAATCTGATCTGTGGTAATCGTCTCTGGGACAGTCTAATCTGTGGTAATCGTCTCTGGGACAGTCTGATCTGAGGTAATCATCTCTGGGACAGTCTATTCGGTGGTAATCATCTCTGGAACAGTCTGATCTGTGGTAATCATCTCTGGGACCGTCAGATCTGGGAGCTGATGGCACAAAGCTCCTATTGGGGCTTTGTCACTAACATTGCAGAGAAGTGAACTCAGTCTGTCACTCTCTCACACACTGCATCCCTCTCTCCCCTTCTCCTTCTCTCTCCCTCTGTTGGCATTTTACCTCAGTGTATCCCTGCTGAAGATGAAAAGGCAGAATAAGGTTGTGGCCGGCTACTTTAAAGGCCTCTCAATGAGGGTCAGTGATTACCATTAATTCAATCCGGGGGACTTGTTAGTATCACCCTGACGTTTTTTTTCCAGACAAAATGAAGCGATCCTATTAGTTATCAATCGTAATGAGCTGTTCTGTTCAACCACCAGCCAGAACACAGAGGATGCATTCCAAATCACACCCTGTTCCCTAAAAGGAATAGTGTGCCTTTTGGCACGCACTACAGACAACTAGCTAGGCAACATGGCAGCCCAGTGAAATAACAACATCTTGTTTGGTCCTGTGCCACCATTTTACACAAGACCATAGACATAGAATCCATAAAATGGCTTTCCCCATTCAAATCAATGATTTAGCAATTACATCTACTTATTCTACTTCTATAGGCCATATAAACAAATCTGATGCAGTGTTTTGCAGCATGCCTTGTTTTGTTCAGGTCACAATACAACACCTGAGTGGTTGTTTGAGTCAAGCAATGCTACTTTACTGGTGTTGCTGTAAAAAGTCTAGCACTCTTCTGTGCTTTGAGTTTACACCTGCCGAGACAGCCCAGTTAGCTCAGTGGGTTACACCAAAACAAACAGCGTAAAGACCAAAACAAACAGCGTAAAGACCAAAACAAACAGCGTTAAGACCAAAACGAACAGCGTTAAGACCAAAACGAACAACGTTAAGACCAAAACGAACAGCGTTAAGACCAAAACGAACAGCGTTAAGACCAAAACAAACAGCGTTAAGACCAAAACAAACAGCGTAAAGACCAAAACAAACAGCGTAAAGACCAAAACAAACAGCGTAAAGACCAAAACAAACAGCGTTAAGACCAAAACGAACAGCGTTAAGACCAAAACGAACAACGTTAAGACCAAAACAAACAGCGTAAAGACCAAAACAAACAAGTTAATCTACTTACTACTACCTTACCTGGATAAGAACACCTGAGAAAATCCTAAACGGATTTAATCTTGTTTATTAATGACTTGATACCTTAAAAGTTACATCCATCATAAGTTGATTGAAGGAATATAAAATCAGTTGATTGAAGGAATATATTATTTTTTATTTTGTACCATTAAACCATCAAAAGCATTTTCATTGATCCAGTCCTTTTTTTATTTTGACTGTTTCCAACATTTTCATAAAGTAAACATCACACGACCCACTACAGCAATGGTCACTTATCATATTTTTTTCAGTACTTGTAGATTGCATCGGCTATATCACAAATTGCACCCTATTCCCTTTATAGTGCACTGCTTTTGACCAGGGCCCATAGGGTAGTGCACTATTTAGAGAATACGGTGGTGCTATTTGGGACGCATCCATGTCTTTCACGATGGTTTCTGCCCACGAATATCTTCCTCATTAAGTATGCAGCATCCGTAGGGTCTAAATTTAAATAATTCACACAAAGCACAATCTCCATTTTGTTCACTTTTTATGAGTGTAACAGCTGTGATCTTTATCTCTCTCTTGTATTGTGTAATAAAGAAAAGAAGGCCAGCCAATGGGCCCAGTTTATCTGTAGTATATTCTGATAAAAGATAAAGGGATGGCGCGATAGATGTGCAGGTCTCGGTGCCCTTGATGGCTGTAGATTGCGCTTTTGTCTCAATATCAGACTGAGCATTTTGCAATTAAACATCACAACAATGACAAAAACAGTACCAAATACAATAAATATAAGTACCTGACTAAAGACACAAAGAAGCACATTAGAAGTGCAAGACAACAGTATGTTGATGGCTGTAGATTCGTGATGTGTCTGTTAGCATGGAAATAACATTGAATTAGCAAGCTAACGTGACCATTATAATTAGAGCATGCTAGCTAACTCGCTCTTACAGCAATAACATCCTATTAGAGCATGCTAGCTAACTCACTCTTATAGCAATAACATCCTATTAGAGCATGGCTAGCCAACTCACTCTTATAGCAATAACATCCTATTAGAGCATGGCTAGCTAACTCGCTCTTACAGCAATAACATCCTATTAGAGCATGCTAGCTAACTCACTCTTATAGCAATAACATCCTATTAGAGCATGGCTAGCCAACTCACTCTTAGAGCAATAACATCCTATTAGAGCATGGCTAGCCAACTCACTCTTATAGCAATAACATCCTATTAGAGCATGGCTAGCCAACTCACTCTTAGAGCAATAACATCCTATTAGAGCATGGCTAGCCAACTCACTCTTATAGCAATAACATCCTATTAGAGCATGGCTAGCCAACTCACTCTTAGAGCAATAACATCCTATTAGAGCATGGCTAGCCAACTCACTCTTAGAGCAATAACATCCTACTAGAGCATGGCTAGCCAACTCACTCTTAGAGCAATAACATCCTATTAGAGCATGGCTAGCCAACTCACTCTTAGAGCAATAACATCCTATTAGAGCATGGCTAGCCAACTCACTCTTAGAGCAATAACATCCTATTAGAGCATGGCTAGCCAACTCACTCTTAGAGCAATAACATCCTATTAGAGCATGGCTAGCCAACTCACTCTTATAGCAATAACATCCTACTAGAGCATGGCTAGCCAACTCACTCTTAGAGCAATAACATCCTATTAGAGCATGGCTAGCCAACTCACTCTTAGAGCAATAACATCCTATTAGAGCATGGCTAGCCAACTCACTCTTATAGCAATAACATCCTATTAGAGCATGGCTAGCCAACTCACTCTTAGAGCAATAACATCCTATTAGAGCATGGCTAGCCAACTCACTCTTAGAGCAATAACATCCTATTAGAGCATGGCTAGCCAACTCACTCTTATAGCAATAACATCCTATTAGAGCATGGCTAGCCAACTCACTCTTATAGCAATAACATCCTATTAGAGCATGGCTAGCCAACTCACTCTTATAGCAATAACATCCTATTAGAGCATGGCTAGCCAACTCACTCTTACAGCAATAACATCCTATTAGAGCATGGCTAGCCAACTCACTCTTATAGCAATAACATCCTACTAGAGCATGATAGCCACCTCACTCTTACAGCAATAACATCCTATTAGAGCATGGCTAGCCAACTCACTCTTATAGCAATAACATCCTATTAGAGCATGGCTAGCCAACTCACTCTTATAGCAATAACATCCTATTAGAGCATGGCTAGCCAACTCACTCTTATAGCAATAACATCCTATTAGAGCATGGCTAGCCAACTCACTCTTATAGCAATAACATCCTATTAGAGCATGGCTAGCCAACTCACTCTTATAGCAATAACATCCTATTAGAGCATGGCTAGCCAACTCACTCTTAGAGCAATAACATCCTATTAGAGCATGGCTAGCCAACTCACTCTTATAGCAATAACATCCTATTAGAGCATGGCTAGCCAACTCACTCTTATAGCAATAACATCCTATTAGAGCATGGCTAGCCAACTCACTCTTATAGCAATAACATCCTATTAGAGCATGGCTAGCCAACTCACTCTTACAGCAATAACATCCTATTAGAGCATGGCTAGCCAACTCACTCTTATAGCAATAACATCCTACTAGAGCATGATAGCCACCTCACTCTTACAGCAATAACATCCTATTAGAGCATGGCTAGCCAACTCACTCTTATAGCAATAACATCCTATTAGAGCATGGCTAGCCAACTCACTCTTACAGCAATAACATCCTATTAGAGCATGGCTAGCCAACTCACTCTTAGAGCAATAACATCCTATTAGAGCATGGCTAGCCAACTCACTCTTATAGCAATAACATCCTATTAGAGCATGGCTAGCCAACTCACTCTTACAGCAATAACATCCTATTAGAGCATGGCTAGCCAACTCACTCTTATAGCAATAACATCCTACTAGAGCATGATAGCCACCTCACTCTTACAGCAATAACATACAAACGCACATCCCAGGATGCCCCCCAATATCTAACAGGTACCGTACACCTATACACCCACACCAGGACATGTTCATAGTGAACTCATACACATTGTAAATATGACAATAGAATACAGTATTTCAGAACGTGACGTACCGCTTGCATTTCAATATCAGTCTGAGAGGAATTTACGTTCCCGATCTCCCCCTATTTTCAAGCATGATCAATGGCTTACCACCTTATTCATATGTAAATTCAACCAACCAATTGGAATACATACACATTGAATACATATTTGTGCAGTGTCACGTGGAAACATAAACAACCCTGTTAGAGCCCTTGTCGGCAGGCAGTTTGAAAGACAGAGTAGCAGTCTCCTAACTCCCTCTCCTTGTCTCCTGCTCTGTTTTCATCATAAACTAACTCGATACTGGTTTTCTTCATCACACTCATTTTTTATCTGCTTTTAGTCACAGCTCGGGAAATATCACCTCTTTGTTACAGACTGTTTTCCCACTCTGTCTTTCTCCGTTTTCACGATTGTAGGAGTTATGTATGAAATTGCTGTTTGCTTTCTGCAAGCATTATTGAATTGTAGCTGCTCAGTGATTCTTGATGGCGTTTATTAAAGCACATGTATGACCTTTCAGTTAATTATAAGGACAGAAACCCAAGCGGCAACACGGAGGTATAGAAAAACCTGCCAACAAACAGAACAAAGAAGCAACTCAAAACAAGTCACTGACAGCTACAGGAGCCAGCAGCAGCATTCGCCTCCTTCCCAAATGGCACCCTATTCCCTATGTAGTGCACTACTTTAGACCAGTGCCCTATTCCCTATATAGTGCCCTGGTCAAAGATTGCTGACTAAATAGATGAATAGGGTGCAATTTGTGCACAGTCAGTTGGACTACTAAAGGTTCCTTGATGGCGACCATTCCGGCTCAGCCCAGGCCCAGGCCCCACCACCCGGCACAGACCAAGGCCCCACCACCCGGCACAGACCAAGGCCCCACCACCCGGCACAGACCAAGGCCCCACCACCCGGCACAGACCAAGGCCACACCACCCGGCACAGACCCAGGCCCCACCACCCGGCACAGACCAAGGCCCCACCACCCGCCACAGACTCAGGCCCTACCACCCGGCACAGACCAAGGCCCCACCACCCGCCACAGACTCAGGCCCTACCACCTAGCCACAGAAACAGGCCCCACCACCCACCACAGACTCAGGCCCTACAACCTAGCCACAGAAACCGGCCCCACCACCCACCACAGAAACAGGCCCCACCACCCATCACAGACCAAGGCCCCACCACCTACCACAGACCAAGGCGCCACTACCCGGCACAGACCAAGGCCCCACCACCCACCACAGACCCATGCCCCACCACCCACCACAGACCCAGGCCCTACCACCTAGCCACAGAAACAGGCCCCACCACCCACCACAGACCAAGGCCCCACCACCCGGCACAGACCAAGGCCCCACCACAGACCCAGGCTCTACCGCCAGCCACAGAAACAGGCCCCACCACCCACCACAGACCAAGGCCCCACCACCTACCACAGACCAAGGCGCCACTACCCGGCACAGACCAAGGCCCCACCACCCACCACAGACCCAGGCCCCACCACCCACCACAGACCCAGGCCCTACCACCTAGCCACAGAAACAGGCCCCACCACAGACCAAGGCCCCACTACCCGGCACAGACCAAGGCCCCACCACAGACCCAGGCTCTACCGCCAGCCACAGAAACAGGCCCCACCACCCACCACAGACCAAGGCCCCACCACCCGGAACAGACCAAGGCCCCACCACCCGGCACAGACCAAGGCCCCACCTCCCACCACAGACCAAGGCCCCACCACCCACCACAGACCAAGGCCCCACCACCCACCACAGACTCAGGCCCCACCACCCACCACAGACCACAGTCCCACCACCCGGCACAGACCAAGGCCCCACCACCCGCCACAGACCAAGGCCCCACCACCCGCCACAGACCCAGGCCCCACCACAGACCAAGGCCTCACCCCCCGGCACAGACCAAGGCCCCACCACCCACCACAGACCAAGGCCCCACCACCCACCACAGACCCAGTCTCTACCGCCAACCACAGAAACAGGCCCCACCACCCACCACAGACCCAAGCCCCACCACCCACCACAGAATGATCCACTGCTCTCATCTCTAACTATAATATTATTCAAAGTTTGGGCCTGGAGAGCAGGAAGGTTAACAGTGTGGACCTGGAGAGAAGGAAGGTTAACAGTGTGGACCTGGAGAGAAGGAAGGTTAACAGTGTGGACCTGGAGAGAAGGAAGGTTAACAGTGTGGACCTGGAGAGAAGGAAGGTTTAACAGTGTGGACCTGGAGAGAAGGAAGGTTAACAGTGTGGACCTGGAGAGAAGGAAGGTTAACAGTGTGGACCTGGAGAGAAGGAAGGTTAACAGTGTGGACCTGGAGAGAAGGAAGGTTTAACAGTGTGGACCTGGAGAGAAGGAAGGTTAACAGTGTGGACCTGGAGAGAAGGAATGTTTAACAGTGTGGGCCTGGAGTGAAGGAAGGTTAACAGTGTGGACCTGGAGAGAAGGAATGTTTAACAGAGAGCTGTCTTATTTCAACCTCCGACCCTAAAATCAATCAATCCTTTATTAAATCACCCTAGAAACAGCGCTGTGTAATCACATGGAACAGTGTTCCTCCTCTTCTCCACCTTATGAACAGCACTGTGTAATCACATCGTAACAGCTTTCCACCTGTCTGTCCCGTTACATTCTTATTAAACTGAGCTATTGTAAAACATATTTTTAGATTTTGCTATACTGAAGGGGTTCTTTCTACTCACATTACCTTCAGAGAATGGTGGTTTTGATGTGAATGATGAGTTAATGTCTTTATATTGAGGATTTCACACTGTTAGCTAGCAGAGAAGTGCTAACCCATTTTCTGCTTTGATAGCTGAACACAATGGTCATGCCCAATCAAAGAATTCAAACCCCTTATTCTATATTTTGCTGTGTTACAGCCTGAATTAAAAAAGAATGTAATATATGTTTTTCTCACTCACCTACATACAATACCCCATAATGACAAAGTACATTTTTTTGGTTGAAATGTTTGCAAATGTTTTGAAAATAAATTACAGAAATATCAAATTTACATAAGTATTCACACCCCTGAGTCAATACTTTGTAGAAGCACATTTGGTGGCGATTACAGCTTTGAGTCATCTTGAGTATGTCTGAATCAGCTTTGAGTCATCTTGGGTATGTCTGAATCAGCTTTGAGTCGTCTTGGGTATGTCTGAATCAGCTTTGAGTCGTCTTGGGTATGTCTATATCAGCTTTGAGTCCTCTTGGGTATGTCTGAATCAGCTTTGAGTCATCTTGAGTATGTCTGAATCAGCTTTGAGTCGTCTTGGGTATGTCTGTATCAGCTTTGAGTCGTCTTGGGTATGTCTGAATCAGCTTTGAGTCGTCTTGGGTATGTCTATATCAGCTTTGAGTCCTCTTGGGTATGTCTGAATCAGCTTTGAGTCATCTTGGGTATGTCTGAATCAGCTTTGAGTCGTCTTGGGTATGTCTGTATCAGCTTTGAGTCGTCTTGAGTATGTCTGAATCAGCTTTGAGTCATCTTGGGTATGTCTGAATCAGCTTTGAGTCGTCTTGGGGATGTTTGAATCAGTTTTGCACATCACATTTGATGATTTTCTCACATTCTTCTTCGCAGATTTTCTCAAGCTCTGTTAAGTTAGATGGGGAACGGCGGTGTACAGCATTTCAACAGATTTCGATTGGGATACAAGTCTGGGCTGTGGCTGGGCCACTCAAGGACTTATACATTCTTGTTCTGAAGCCATTCCAGTGTTGCTTTGGCTGTACGCTTGGGGTCATTGTCCTGTTGGAACGTCAATCTTCACCCCAGTCTGAGGCCGTTTGCACTCCGAAGCAGGTTCTCATCAAGGGTTTACCTGTATTTGGCTCCATTCGTTGTTCCCTCCATCCTTACTAGTCTCCCAGTCCCTGGTGCTGAAAAGCATCCCCATAGCATGATGCTGCCACCACCAGGATGGTGTTCGATGGGTGATGAGCTGTGCCTTGTAACGCTTTGCATTCAAGCCAAATAGTAAAATGGTTTTGTCTCACCAGACCACAGAATGTTTTGCTTTACTATCTCAGTCATTCACGTGCCTATTTGCAAACTCCAGGCGTGATGTCATGTGCCTTTTTTCTCAGGAGTGGCTTCCGTCTGGCCCCTCTCCCATAAAGCCCAGATTGGTGAAGTGGTGTAAAGACTTTGTCCTTCTGGCAGGTTCTACCATATCAACCAAGGAACTCTGTAGTTCTGTCAGAGAGGCCTTTGGGTTCTTGGTCACCTCCCTGACCAAGGTCCTTCTTGCCCGGTTGCTCAGTTTGGTCAGACAGCCAGCTCTAGGAAGTGTCTGGGTAGTTCCATATTTTTTAAATTTCCTAATGATGGAGACCACTGTGCTCTTGGAAACTTAACTATCTTGGAGACAGTTCCTTGGACACCATGGTATAGTTTCTGCTCTGCTCTGCTCTGCACTGTCAACTGGGAGAGCTTATATAGACAGGTGTGTTTCTTTCGTTCATGTCCAAACAATTGAATTGGCCACAAGTGGACTCCAATCAAGTTGTAGCGACATGGATGATCAAAGGAAATTGGACCTGAGCTGAATCCGGAGTGTTATAACAAAGGGCTGTAAGAATACGTATGTAAATTAAATATTTCTGTATTTAATTTTCAATAAATTAGCAAACATTTCTAAAAAACATTTTTTCACTTTGTCATTATGGGGTATTGTGTGTAAATGTGTGAGGAAAACATTTGCTTAATCTATTTTGAATTCAGGCTGTAACACAACAAAACGTTGAATAAGGGTGTGAATCCTGTAGTTTCATGCAGTTTCGTCTTAGAGATGCACAAAAGATATACCCAAAAGCCATATTATGCCATCAGTGCCCCTTAAAGATGGAATCCACATTAGGGGAAACAGCACCGTTCTCCCCCAGCACCGTTGTTATTAGTTTTGTTTTGTTGACTGGATTGGAGGTGAGGAGCGTCCAATCGCAGGTGAGCAATTCTATGAGTACATTTCCTTATGTTCTATCGCAAGTTCAGTGATGTCAGAGGGGGAAACAAAGTGTTCATCGTTTTTCAGTAACGTCTTTGTTGTTGTAATGTCTCCAGTTTCCCAAATTAAGGAGTCTGCATGACTCTATTTCTGGTCAAGAGTACCTTAAAACTTCTTCTGGCTGCAAGCCCGACGTCGGTACACTTATGACAACAGCCAGCTCAAGTGCAGGGCGCGAAATTCAAAATATATATTTTTTTAATATTTAACTTTCACACATTAACAAGTCCAATACAGCATATGAAAGGTACACATCTTGTGAATCCAGCCAACATGTCCGATTTTTAAAATGTTTTACAGCGAAAACACCACGTATATTTATGTTAGCTCACCACCAAATACAAAAAAGGACAGACATTTTTCACAGCACAGGTAGCATGCACAAAGCCAACCTAACTAACCAAGAACCAACCAAACTAACCAACAAACAACTTCATCAGATGACAGTCTTATAACATGTTATTCAATAAATCTATGTTTTGTTCGAAAAAATGTGCATATTTCAGGTATAAATCATAGTTTACATTGCAGCTACAATCAGAAATTGCACCGAAAGCAGACAGAATAATTACAGACACCAACGCCAAATAACTAAATACTCATCATAAAACATTTCTGAAAAATACATAGTGTACAGCAAATGAAAGACAGGCATCTTGTGATTCCAGACAATATTTCCGATTTATCAAGTGTTTTACAGCGAAAACACAATATAGCGTTATATTAGCTTACCACAATAGCCAAAAACACAAGCAATTTCCCAGTAGCAAAAGTTAGCGATCGTAACAAACAAGCAAAAGATATATAATTTTTGACTAACCTTGATTTTCTTCATCAGATGACAGTCCTATAACATCAGGTTATACATACACTTATGTTTTGTTCGAAAATGTGCATATTTAGAGCTGAAATCAATGGTTATACATTCTGCTAACTTAGCTACTTTTTCCCACAACGCCCAGATTTTTTTCGGACACTTTTTCTGACACACATATTCTGACCAAATAGCTATTCATAAACATAACTAAAACATACATGTTGTATAGGAAATGATAGATCCATTAGTTCTTAATGAAATCGCAGTGTTAGAATTCTAAAAAATAACTTCATTACGACATCCAGCTTCTGTATAGCTAGAGTACCCAAAAGGTGGGCGCCCACGACTAGTTCACATGTACGACAGATATATGAAATAGCATCATAAAATGTTTCTTACTTTTGCTGATCTTTCATCAGAATGTTGGACAAGGGGTCCTTTGTCCAGAACAGTCGTTGTTTGGATTTAGAACGTCCACTTTCCCTCTTGATTTAGCAAGCGCACTAGCCAAGTGGCGCGAATCTCTCCATCGTAAACAAAGTCAGAGAACGGAACACGGCAAAACTCCCGAAAAAAATTCAATAATCTGATTAAACTATATTGAAAAAACATACTTTACGATGATATGGTCGCATGTATCAAATAAAATCAAAGCCGGAGATAGTAGTCGCCTATAACGGCAGCTAAACAGAAGGCAATCCCACTGTCCACCTCGAGCTCCCCAGAGTACCGGAAATGGGGGACACGTCATACAAAGAGCTTGTATTCCACTTCAGACCAAGATAAACACTACATTTCTTCTCTCACAGCCTCTTGACATCCAGGGGAAGGTCTATGAAGTGCACGTATACTCTTACGTATCATGCCCATTTATAGGCAGGAAGAAGAACAGAGCCTCGATTTCAGACTTTCCACTTCCTGGTCAGGAAGTTTGTGCCAAATGAGTTCTGTTTGACTCACAGATATAATTCAAACGGTTTTAGAAACTAGAGAGTGTTTTCTATCCAATAGTAATAATAATATGCATATTGTACGAGCAACAATTGAGTACGAGGCCGTTTGAAATGGGCACCTTTTATCTGGCTACTCAATACTCCCCCTGCAGCCCAAACAGGTTAATAAGAAAATAACGGTTTCTCAATTGTTACCTTTTGAATACGGTGTTCACTCTTAGAAAACAGGTGCCACCTAGAAACCTGAAGGGTTGTTTGGCTGTCTCCATGGGAGAACCAATGGGAGAACACTTTCTGGTTCCATGAAGAACTCTTCTGGGTTCAGGTAGAACCCTTTTGGGTTCAATGTAGACCCGTTTCCAGAGGGTTCTACACGGAACCCAAAGGGTTCTACCTGGAACCAAAAAGTGTTCTCATAAGGGGACAGACGAAGAACCTTTTTGGAACCCTTTTTTCTAAGAGTGTAGGTGAAACAGCAACGCTATCGTCTTCATCTGAAGATCAATGTCTTAATGCTAGACCCACTAATCACACACTAATGATGCTGCATGGTCTTTAAAGGTTTCTTTCCCTAACCTTCCATTTAGTCTCTCTGCGTTGCATTGCTTTCAGACAGCAGCATTACTCTGTCTGTCTGAGAATGTTTCTCCCTCCAACAGTAGAAAAAACATCATATGGCTCTCAAACCCCCCAAAATTACTATTGCAGTATTACACATCCCCTTAATGCAATTTCTGAAAATGTCTCGCTCTCTCTCTGTCTCTGTCTTTGTCTCTCTCTCTGACTCTCGCTCTCGCTCTGTCTCTGTCTCTGTCTCGCTCTCTGTCTCTCTCTCGCTCTCGCTCTCTCTCTGTCTCTGTCTCTCTCTCTGTCTCTCTCTCTGTCTCTGTCTCTCTCTGTCTCTCTCTCTGTCTCTGTCTCGCTCTCTGTCTCTGTCTCGCTCTCTGTCTCTGTCTCGCTCTCTGTCTCTGTCTCGCTCTCTGTCTCTCTCTGTCTCTCTCTGTCTCTCGCTCTCGCTCTGTCTCTGTCTCTCTCTCTGTCTCTCTCTGTCTCTCACTCTCTCTCTGTCTCTGTCTCTCTCTCTGTCTCTCTCTGACTCTCGCTCTGTCTCTGTCTCTGTCTCTCTCTCTGTCTCTCTCTGACTCTCGCTCTCTCTCTGTCTCTCTCTCCCTCTCTCTCTCTCTCTGACTCTGACTCTCTCTCCATATCTCTCAATCCAATTCAAGGGGCTTTATTGGCACGGGAAACATATGTTTAAATTGCCAAAGCAAGTGAAATTGACAAACAAAAGTTAAATAAACAATACAAAGTGAACAGTAAATATTACACTCACACAAGTTCCAAAAGAATAAAGACATTTCAAATGTCATATTTTGTCTATATACAGTGTTGTAACGATGTGCAAATACCTAAAGTACAAAAGTGAAAATAAATAAATGTGGGTTGTATTTACAATGGTGTTTGTTCTTCACTGGTTGCCCTTTTCATATGGCAACAGGTCACACATCTTGCTGCTGTGATGGCACAATGTGGTATTTCACCCAATAGATATGGGAGTTTCTCAAATTTGGATTTGTTTTCAAATTCTTTGTGTGTTTGTGTAATCTGAGGGAAATATGTGTCTCTAATATGGTCATACATTTGGCAGGATGTTAGGAAGTGCAGCTCCGTTTCCACCTCATTTTGTGGGTAGTGTGCACATAGTCTGCCTAAGGTGACCTTTCTCAATAGCAAGGCATTGCTCACTGAGTCTGTACATAGTCAAAACTTTCCTTAATTTTGGGTCGGTCAAAGTGGTCAAGTATTCTGCCACTGTGTACTCTCTGTTTAGGGCCAAAATGTGTTATAACTCAGTTATAAATTCCTCTGTCCTAGTTAAAAACAAGTTATCATCCAATTGGCTATTAATTGCATTTCCAATATCCTTGCCCATGTGGAAATTCAGTAAGAGTAATGTATATGCCAATTATCTGATGGTCTGTGCCAAAACCCTCCCTCTTTGCATAGGGGTAGGGTGCTCTTGTAGCACTGTGCCATGCCAGGGTATGGTCTGCCATGGTCTGTGTGGAAAAATAAGTTGCTTACGTTCCCTTCTTTGTAGCAGTCAGCAAATAGTGTCTCTTTAGGAGCTTCTTTTTGTACTTACTCCGTGCAGTGTTATTTCTAATATCCAAGGGGTACTGTACTGTGATGACATCTTCATAAGGATACGCCATGGCGCAGGGGGCTTCAAAGGCCTCTGCATTTGGGTGGGAGAAGCTGTAAACTCTGCTGCCATTGTTAGGCTCAAGAGTTTTCACACTTCTCACTTCACACTTCAGTACTAATTGAAGTTGCAGCCAGGTCAGTTCTGTCCTAGCAGCTTGGTAGCTTAGTAGGCTTATTTATTAAGCTTTATATAACACAATTACCTAGAGATTATTGTGTTTTACTTTTTGGCTTCAGAAGTAGGTTCAGACTGAACATTACTCACTCAGTTTCCTCTGTGTTTCTTCTGCAGGTTTTGATTTGTTAGAAGTTTTTTCTTCATAGTGCTTGGTAGTAAGAATCCATTCAGGTCATTTTGTCCAAAATCAAGGTTTTTGTATGGATTTTTTTGTAAGGTTTCGATGTAGATGGTAGTATCCTGTATAAGTCCTTGCCAAAAGGACATTTATCCAACTATAATTCTATTTTTTTCAGAAGAACTCAGGAGCCCATGAGCTCATTAACAGTTCTCTCGCTCTCTCTCTCTCTCCCTCTCGCTCCCCTCTCTTTCTCTCCACCCCCTTTCCCCCCTCTCCATCCCCCCACTCTTTCTCTAGGGCCTGTGTGTGTATTCCAGTCTTCAGCCTGTGATTGGTGCAGACATTCTTGCCATCTTGGCTCTTCTATTGATCGGGTCTCTGTTGAATAGAAACCTGTCAACCATACAGAGGAAATTAAGTGTTTCTGCTGTTATGGTCATTGAAGGAAACGACAAGATACTTGAAAATATGCTGCTGATGGCTCCACTTGAAAAAGCCATTCAGGATACAGAGCAGCTAGGTAGACAAACTACACACAAACACACACCCACACACACACACACACACACACACACACACACACACACACACACACACACACACACACACACACACACACACACACACACACACACACACACACACACTGTACACACACGCGTACACACACGCGTACACACACACACACACACTTACCCCACCAGACATGCCACCAGGGGTCTTTTCACAGACCCCAAATCTAGAACAAATTCAAGAAAGCGTACAGTATTATATAGTCGTTACTACATGGAAATCCTTTCCATCTCATATTGCTCAAATGAATCCGGTTTAAAAAAACAGATAAAGCAACACCTCACTGTCACGACTCCCACCGAAGGTGGCTCCCCTTCTCGTTCGGGTGGCGCTCGGCGGTCGTCGTCGCCGGTCTACTAGCCGCCACCGATCCCTTTTTCCTTTTCTGTTGGTTTGGTCTTATTAGTTGCACCTGTTCCTTATTGTGTTTCTTGATTTTTGTATATTTAAGCCTGTTAGGCCCGCCTAGGTTTGTGCGGGATTGTTTTTCTGTTATGTTGTGGATGTTCGTTTGTATTCTGTTTTCCCGGACATTTTGGGTCCTGTGTATGGGCCGGTCAGTTGCGGCTTGTGTTTGTGGCGTGACCGTTTTTTCCGGGAATAAAATATACATTTATTTGAACCCTCTGCTCTCTGCGCCTGACTCCAACCCACTGTTCTTCAAGGACTCTGACACTCACGACACAATGCCTCTCCCCTTTTGGACTTAGGTAGTTTGTGTTGATATGTAGACTACGTGTGCCTTTAAAAATGTTTTGTGTACAGTAGTTCTGTCCTTGCTGTTCTTGCCTATTCATGTTCTGTATTTTGTCATGTTTCATGTTTTTTTGTGGACCCCCAGGAAGAGTAGCTGCTGCTTCTGCAACAGCTAATGGAGATCCTAATAAAATATCAAATACCTGTTAGCAAAGGTGTCAGCTAGAGATGACGTGTAGGAGCTTGTAGGGATGTATAGATTTGTATGATGTCTACTTTGATGCTAATTATCTGAGAGTAAATAGAGACTAATATATTGATCAACGTCACCTTGTCCAAGAGAGATTTACATGGTTATCAAAAACTCACGCCAGGGTAAGGCTACACGAAACACAGCCCTTATTTTAAGTGTTTCTAAAGTCCCCTATTGGAAAAATGAGTGGTGGAAAAAAAATTGGAACCATTTCCCTATTTGACCGCTAGGTTTTATGGGTATTATGACACCTCCACTGTGGGGCTCTGTAGGGTGCCATTTGGGACTCATGATAAGGGCCCCTCATCACCTCCACTCAGTGTAAATGTACCAAAAACATTTGAGTCTTTCACACCATCATCCCCATGAATACTCTAAAGCAAGCAGTGTTTCCCAACTCCAGTCCTCCAGTAGCCCCAACAGTACACATTTTATTGTGGGAGCCCTTGACAAACGCACCTCATTCAGCTCATTGAGTGCCTGATGATTATTTGACGAGTTGAATCGGGTGTGCTTGTCCAGGGTTACAATAAAAAGGTGTACTGTTGGGGACCAGCTCAAGGACCAGGGTTACGAGACACTGCTCTAAAGCACCCTTCTCACAGACAGACAGACAGACAGACAGACAGACAGACAGACAGACAGACAGACAGACAGACAGACAGACAGACAGACAGACAGACAGACAGACAGACAGACAGACAGACAGACAGACAGACAGACAGACAGACAGACAGACAGACAGACAGTACCTGAATGCTATTTCTACCAATAGGCTGCTGAACGTACACAACAGTTCAGTTCAGTACAGTACACACTGTAGGTCGTTTTACAGCTTATTTTCTTTAAGTATGGACACTTGTCTGATGTGTGTGTGTTATACTGGATGTAAGAGGCTAGGAGAGAGGATGATAGTGATGTAGTTTACTGTGAATCATTACAAATGATGTGTGTGTGTGTGTGTGTTTGTGTGTGTGTGTGTAGCTAGTGGCAAATTAGAGCAGAAAGTCTTACACTGAGCGTTTGATGAATGCTCAAAGGAATTTAGAGGTAGTTTTACACACCTAGGCAGCAAAAATAATCCTTTTTACTTTTGCAGTTGTAATTAGGCTCTGATGAAGTTGTGGCGGTGTATGTGTGTGTGTGTGTGTGTGTGTGTGTGTGTGTGTGTGTGTGTGTGTGTGTGTGTGTGTGTATGTGTGTGTGTGTGTGTGTGTGTGTGTGTGTGTGTGTGTGTGTGTGTGTGTGTGTGTGTGTGTGTGTGTGTGTGTGTGTATGTGTGTGTGTGTGTGTGTGTGTGTGTGTGTGGTGTGTGCGTGTGCGTGTGTGTATGGGGGCGTTTGGGGGCGACAGAAACTTCTGACTTCCTGTTCAAAGCGTTTGCCTCACCATTCCTCTCTGAGGTTCTGCTACAGTAATGAGTTAGCTAGACTTTATCCTTCCTCTCTGAGGTTCTGCTACAGTAATGAGTTAGCTAGACTTTATCCTTCCTCTCTGAGGTTCTGCTACAGTAATGAGTTAGCTAGACTTTATCCTTCCTCTCTGAGGTTCTGCTACAGTAATGAGTTAACTAGACTTTATCCTTCCTCTCTGAGGTTCTGCTACAGTAATGAGTTAGCTAGACTTTATCCTTCCTCTCTGAGGTTCTGCTACAGTAATGAGTTAGCTAGACTTTATCCTTCCTCTCTGAGGTTCTGCTACAGTAATGAGTTAGCTAGGCCTCATCCTTCCTCTCTGAGGTTTTGCTACAGTAATGAGTTAGCTAGGCCTCATCCTTCCTCTCTGAGGTTTTGCTACATTAATGAGTTAGCTAGGCCTCATCCTTCCTCTCTGAGGTTTTGCTACAGTATTGGTTATTTGTGTCTGGGCTGGTATGTATTGTCAAATTTAGGGAAAACAACTGGCACTGCTCTGTTACTGCTGTCAATTAGGAGGAGGAAACATCCATAAATTGGTGTAGGGATCTGTCCACACACACACACACACACACACACACACACACACACACACACACACACACACACACACACACACACACACACACACACACACACACACACACACACACACACGTCTGATGTACCATTATTATTGCTGAAGCTAATGAATCCAAGACTGTGAGAAGTCTTCCTGTATTCTGATGTACAGTAGAAGTCGGAAGTTTACATACACCTTAGCCAAATGTTGTCATTGCAGGCAATCTCAACGCTGTGTGTTACAGGGAAGACATCCTCTTCCCTCATATGGTACCCTTCCTGCAGGCTCATCCTGACATGACCCTCCAGCATGACAATGCCACTAGCCATACTGCTTGTTTTGTGCGTAAGTTCCTGCAAGACAGGAATATCAGTGTTCTCCCATGGCCAGCGAAGACCCCGGATCTCAATCCCATTGAGCACGTCTGTGACCTGTTGGATCGGAGGGTGAGGGCTAGGGCCATTCCCCCCAGAAATGTCTGGGAACTTGCAGGTGCCTTGGTGGAATAGTGGGGTAACATCTCACAGCAAGAACTGGCAAATCTGGTGCAGTCCAAGAGGAGGAGATGCACTGCAGTAATTAATGTGGTTTATGTCTGTTGTTGAACCCTATGTTCATACAAATGTTCATACTAACCCTATTGTTTACTGAGGGGTGGGGTAGCGAGGTGGGGATTGTTTACTGAGGGGTGGGTTAGTAGTGGTGGGGTGGGGTGGGGATTGTTTACTGAGGGGTGGGGTAGCGAGGTGGGGATTGTTTACTGAGGGGTGGGGTAGCGAGGTGGGGATTGTTTTACTGAGCGGTGGGGTAGTAGTAGTGGGGTGGGGATTGTTTACTGAGGGGTTGGGTAGTGAGGATTGTTTTACTGAGGGGTGGGGTAGTGAGGTGGGGATTGTTTACTGAGGGGTGGGGTAGTGAGGATTGTTTTACTGAGGGGGGGGGTAGCGAGGTGGGGATTGTTTTACTGAGGGGTGGGGTAGTGAGGATTGTTTTACTGAGGGGTGGGGTAGCGAGGTGGGGGTGTTTTACTGAGGGGTGGGGTAGCGAGGTGGGGATTGTTTTACTGAGGGGTGGGGTAGTGAGGTGGGGATTGTTTTACTGAGGGGTGGGGTAGTGAGGTGGGGATTGTTTTACTGAGGGGTGGGGTAGTGAGGTGGGGATTGTTTTACTGAGGGGTGGGGTAGTGAGGTGGGGATTGTTTTACTGAGGGGTGGGGTAGCGAGGTGGGGATTGTTTTACTGAGGGGTGGGGTAGCGAGGTGGGGATTGTTTACTGAGGGGTGGGGTAGTGAGGTGGGGATTGTTTACTGAGGGGTGGGGTATTAGTAGTGAGGTGGGGATTGTTTACTGAGGGGTGGGGTAGTGAGGTGGGGATTGTTTTACTGAGGGGTGGGGTAGCGAGGATTGTTTTACTGAGGGGTGGGGTAGTGAGGATTGTTTTACTGAGGGGTGGGGTAGTGAGGTGGGGATTGTTTACTGAGGGGTGGGTAGTGAGGTGGGGATTGTTTTACTGAGGGGTGGGGTAGCGAGGTGGGGATTGTTTTACTTACTGAGGGTGGGGTAGCGAGGTGGGCATTGTTTTACTGAGGGGTGTGGGGTATGAGATTGTTTTACTGAGGGGTGGGGTAGTGAGGTGGGATTGTTTACTGAGGGTGGGGTAGTTGAGGTGGGGATTGTTTACTGAGGGTGGGGTAGCGAGGTGGGGATTGTTTTACTGAGGGGTGGGGTAGCGGGTGGGGATTGTTTTTACTGAGGGGTGGGGTAGTGTGGGTGATTGTTTACTGAGGGGTGGGTAGTGAGGTGGGGATTGTTTTACTGAGGGGTGGGGTAGCGAGGTGGCATTGTTTTACTGAGGGGTGGGGTAGTGAGGATTGTTTTACTGAAGGGTGGGGTAGTGAGGTGGGGATTGTTTACTGAGGGTGTGGGGTAGTGAGGTGGGATTGTTTTACTGAGGGGTGGGGGTAGTGAGGTGGGGATTGTTACTGAGGGTGGGGTAGTGAGGTGGGGTTGTTTACTGAGGGGTGGGGTAGTGAGGTGGGGATTGTTTACTGAGGGGGGGGTAGTGAGGTGGGGATTGTTTTACTGAGGGTTGGGGTAGTGAGGTGGGGATTGTTTTACTAAGGGGTGGGTAGTGAGGTGGGGATTGTTTTACTGAGGTTGGGGTAGTGAGGTGGGGATTGTTTACTAAGGGGTGGGGTAGTGAGTGGGATTGTTTTTAAGGGGTGGGTATGAGGTGGGGATTGTTTTACTGAGGGTGGGGTAGTGAGGTGGGATTGTTTACTGAGGGGTGGGGTAGTGAGGTGGGGATTTTTTTACTGAGGGTGGGGTAGTGAGGTGGGGATTGTTTTACTGAGGGGTGGGGTAGTGAGTGGGGATTGTTTACTGAGGGTGTGGGTAGTGAGGATTTTTTACTGAGGGATGGGGTAGTGAGGTGGGATTGTTTTACTGAGGGTGTGGGTAGTCGAGGTGGGGATTGTTTTACTGAGGGGGGGTAGTGAGTGGGGAGTTTTACTGAGGGTGGGGTAGCGAGGTGGGGATTGTTTACTGAGGGTGGGTAGCAGGTGGGGATTGTTTTACTAGGGGTGGGGTAGCGAGGTGGGGATTATTTACTTAGGGGTGGGGTAGTGAGGTGGGGATTGTTTACTGAGAGGTGGGTAGTGAGTTGGGGATTGTTTACTGAGGGGTGGGGTAGCGAGGTGGGGATTGTTTACTGAGGGGTGGGGGGTAGGTGAGGTGGATTGTTTTACTGAGGGGGGGGGGTAGTGAGGTGGGGATTGTTTACTGAAGGGTGGGTAGTGATGTGGATTGTTTTACTGAGGGGTGGGGTAGTAGTAGTGGGGTGGGGATTGTTTACTGAGGGGTGGGTAGTGAGGTGGGGATTGTTTACTGAGGGGTGGGTAATGAGGTGGGGATTGTTTACTGAGGGGTGGGGTATTGAGGATTGTTTACTGAGGGGGTGGGGTAGTGAGGATTGTTTAATGAGGGGTGGGGTAGTAGTAGCGAGGTGGGGATTGTTTTACTGAGGGGTGGGGTATTGAGGTGGATTGTTTTACTGAGGGGTGGGTAGTGAGGTGGGGATTGTTTTACTGAGGGTTGGGGTAGTGAGGTGGGATTGTTTTACTGAGGGGTGGGGTAGTGAGGTGGGATTGTTTTACTGAGGGGTGGGGTACGAGGTGGGCATTGTTTTACTGAGGGGTGGGGTAGTGAGTGGGGATTGAATTACTGAGGGGTGGGGTAGCAGGTGGGGATTGTTTTACTGAGGGTGGGGTTTGAGGTGGGGATTGTTTTACTGAGGGGTGGTAGTGAGGTGGGGATTGTTTTACTGAGGGGTGGGGTAGTGAGGTGGGGATTGTTTTACTGAGGGGTGGGGTAGTGAGGTGGATTGTTTACTGAGGGGTGGGGTGTGAGGATTTTTTACTGAGGGGGGGTTAGTGAGGTGGGGATTGTTTTACTGAGGGGTGGGGTAGCGAGGTGGGGATTGTTTTACTTAGGGGTGGGGTAGTGAGGTGGGGATTGTTTTACTGAGGGGTGGGGTAGCGAGGTGGGATTGTTTACTGAGGGGTGGGGTAGCGAGTGGGATTGTTTCTGGGGGGGTAGCGAGGTGGGATTGTTTACTGAGGGGTGGGGTAGTGAGGGATTGTTTACTGAGGGTGGGGTAGTGAGGTGGGGATTGTTTACTGAGGGGTGGGGTAGCGAGGTGGGGATTGTTTTACTGAGGGGTGGGGTAGTGAGTGGGGATGTTTTACTGAGGGGTGGGTAGTGAGGTGGGGATTGTTTACTGAGGGTGGGGTAGTGAGGTGGGGATTGTTTTACTGAGGTGGGGTAGTGAGGTGGGATTGTTTTACTGAGGGGTGGGGTAGTGAGGTGGGGATTGTTTACTGAGGGGTGGGGTAGTGAGGATTTTTTACTGAGGGTGGGTTAGTGAGGTGGGGATTGTTTTACTGAGGTGGGGTAGCGAGGTGGGGATTGTTTTACTTAGGGGTGGGTAGTGAGGTGGGGATTGTTTTACTGAGGGGTGGGGTAGCGAGGTGGGGATTGTTTACTGAGGGGTGGGGTAGCGAGGTGGGATTGTTTTCTGAGGGGTGGGGTAGCGAGGTGGGGATTGTTTACTTAGGGGTGGGGTAGTGAGGTGGGGATTCTTACTGAGGTGGGGTAGTGAGGTGGGATGTTTTACTGAGGGGTGGGGTAGCGAGGTGGGGATTGTTTACTGAGGGGTGGGGTAGTGAGGTGGGGATTGTTTTACTGAGGGGGGGTAGTGAGGTGGGGATTGTTTACTGAAGGGTGGGTAGTGAGATGGGGATTGTTTTTAGGAGGGGTGGGTAGTGTAGTGGGGTGGGGATTGTTTACTGAGGGGTGGGGTTTGAGGTGGGGATTGTTTACTGAGGGGTGGGTAATGAGGTGGGGATTGTTTACTGAGGGTGGGGTGTGAGGATTGTTTACTGAGGGGTGGGGTAGTGAGGATTGTTTAATGAGGGGTGGGTAGTAGTACGAGGTGGGATTGTTTTACTGAGGGGGGGGGGTAGTGAGGTGGGGATTGTTTACTGAGGGGTGGGGTATGAGGTGGGGATTGTTTTACTGAGGGGTGGGGTAGTAGTTTGCGAGGTGGTGATTGTTTTACTGAGGGGTGGAGTAGTGAGGTGGGGATTGTTTTACTGAGGGGTGGGGTAGTGAGGGTGGGATTGTTTACTGAGGGGTGGGTAGGGGTGGGGATTGTTTACTGAGGGGTGGGGTAGTGAGGTGGGGATTGTTTTACTGGGGGGTGGGGTAGTGAGGTGGGGATTGTTTTACTGAGGGGGGGTAGTGAGGATTGTTTACTGAGGATGGGTAGTGAGGTGGGGATTGTTTACTGAGGGGTGGGGTAGTGAGGTGGGGATTGTTTACTGAGGGGTGGGGTAGTGAGGTGGGGATTGTTTTACTGAAGGGTGGGGTAGTGAGATTGTTTACTGAGGGGTGGGGTAGTGAGGATTGTTTACTGAGGGGTGGTAGTGAGGATTGTTTACTGAGGGTGGGTAGTGAGGATTGTTTACTGAGGGGTGGGGTAGTGAGGATTGTTTACTGAGGGGTGGGGTAGTAGTAGCGAGGTGGGGATTGTTTTCTGAGGAGGGGTAGTGAGGTGGGGATTATTTACTGAGGGTGGGGTATTGAGTGGGGATTGATTACTGAGGGTGGGGTAGTGAGGATTGTTTACTGAGGGGTGGGGTGTAGTAGCGAGGTGGTGATTGTTTACTGAGGGGTGGGGTATTAGTAGTGAGTGGTGGGGATTGTTTACTGAGGGGTGGGGTAGTGAGGTGGGGATTGTTTTACTAGGGGTTGGGTAGTGAGGATTGTTTTACTGAGGGGTGGGGTAGTGAGGGGGGGATTAATTTACTGAGGGGTGGGGTAGTGAGGTGGGGATTGTTTACTGAGGGGGGGTAGTTGAGGATTGTTTACTGAGGGATGGGTATGAGGTGGGGATTGTTTACTGAGGGGTGGGTAGTGAGGTGGGGATTGTTTACTGAGGGTGGGGTAGTGAGGTGGGGATTGTTTTACTGAGGGGTGGGTTAGCGAGGTGGGGATTTTTTACTGAGGGGTGGGGTAGTGAGGATTGTTTACTGAGGGGTGGGTATAGTAGCGGGTGGGGATTGTTTTACTGAGGGAGGGGTAGTGAGGTGGGGATTATTTACTGAGGGGTGGGGTAGTGAGTTGGGATTGTTTTACTGAGGGGTTGGGTAGTGAGGATTGTTTACTGAGGTGGGGTGTGAGGTGGGGATTGTTTACTGAGGGGTGGGTAGTGAGGTGGGGATTGTTTTACTGAGGGGTGGGTAGTAGTAGTGGGTGGGGATTGTTTACTGAGGGTGGGGTAGTGAGGTGGGATTGTTTTACTGAGGGTCGGTAGTGAGGTGGGGATTGTTTACTGAGGGGTGGGGTAGTGAGGTGGGGATTGTTTTACTGAGGGGTGGTAGTAGTAGTGGGGTGGGGATGGTTTACTGAGGGTGGGGTAGTGAGGTGGGGATTGTTTTACTGAGGGGTGGGGTAGTGAGGTGGGTGTTTTTACTGAGGGGTGGGGTAGCGAGTGGGGGTGTTTTACTGAGGGGTGGGGTAGTGAGGTGGTATTGTTTTGAGGTGGGGTAGTGAGGTGGGGATTGTTTACTGAGGGGTGGGTAGTGAGGTGGGGATTGTTTTACTGAGGGGTGGTAGTATAGTGGGTGGGTTGTTTACTGAGGGGTGGGGTAGTGAGGTGGGGATTGTTTTACTGAGGGGGGGTAGTGAGGTGGGGATTGTTTACTGAGGGGTGGGTGTGAGTGGGATTGTTTTACTGAGGGTGGGGTGAGGGTAGTGGGAGTGGGGTGGTGGATTGTTTACTGAGGGTGGGGTGGGTAGTGAGGTGGGATTGTTTTACTGAGGGGTGGGGTAGTGAGGTGGGGGTGTTTTACTGAGGGGTGGGTAGCGAGGTGGGGGTGTTTACTGAGGGTGGGGTAGTGAGTGGGGATTGTTTTACTGAGGGGGGTAGTGAGGTGGGGATTGTTTACTGAGGGGTGGAGTAGCGGGTGGGATTGTTTTACTGAGGGTTGGGTAGTGAGGTGGGGATTGTTTACTGAGGGGTGGGGTATTAGTAGTGAGGTGGGGATTGTTTACTGAGGGGTGGGGTAGCGAGGTGGGGATTGTTTACTGAGGGGTGGGGTAGTGAGGTGGGGATTGTTTACTGAGGGGTGGGGTATTACTATTATTTCATCCACTTTATAACAAGGCTGTAAGGTATGTGTCTGAAGACTTTCCGAATGCACTAATCATTACATGCCATTTATTATTCTTTATGGGTGGGGTAGAGCAAGAGCCAGGGAGGCAGTACAAAGACCAAGTCACTTTCAAAATTGGATGCCCCTCACCCTTCAACATTGCGAAAACAGAAATATTGGCAAAATGTATTACTCATTGAATGAAAATGGTCCTACCGGACATTATTCGTCAGGATAAGATGGGATTCACAAAAATATATATATATTGGAGACAACATTTGACAACTACTGTACTAGAAATAATGGGAAACTATGAGAATACAAGGAAACCAGGTAAACTCTTTATAGCACATTTTTAGAAAGCCTTTGATACAGTCTAGAATCTGTTTATAAGTGCCTGGACTTTTTTTCACTTTGGAGAATCTCCATTAAGATGGGTAAAAGTTATGTACAACAATCATTTATGTATAATAATAAGTAACCATTGCTTCTCTGACAACGTTGAATTGTCAAGAGGCGTAAAACAAGGTTGCCCTCTGTCACCAAACCTATTTATTAGGGACATTGAACTGTTAGCTTTAAAAATCAGATCTAATGATGACATTAAGGGGAGAAACATGTATGGATTAGATTCAAATGTATCATTGTACCCCAATGATTCAAGTTTTCTCTTAAGTTCTCAATCTTCAACATTGAAGGGCCTCATCGAGGACCTCGATAATTTCTCCAGTTTCTCTGGACTATATTACAGATTGGGTCTCTAAAAGATATAAACTTTAGATTGACATGTGTTCTCCTGGTAAAAATGGGGGGATGGTGAATTCGATTGTGCTTGGCAAATAATATGGCTAAACTCCAATATAATGACAGAGAAAAAATATGTCTTGAAAAAAATGCACAAGAAGGGTACAATATTTATGAAGGACATTGTAAACAAGGACGGTAATACTATGTCATACAAGCAACTAACAACAGTGTATGGTGGTGTTTGATCAATACAAAATTATAACCAACTCATCTGCCACAAAATTGGAAGAGACAATTACTTAAAGAAGAAATGAAAGAATTTGTCTGTCTGCCACCCATAAAGAATAATACATGGCATGTAATGATTAGTGCATTCGGAAAGTCTTCAGACCCATACCTTACAGCCTTGTTATAAAGTGGATGAAATAATAGTTTCCCTCATGAATCTACACACAATACCCCATAATGACAAAGTGAAAACATGTTTTTAGAAATTGTGGCTAATTTATTACAAAAACAGAAATACCTTATTTACATAAGTCCTCAGACCCTTTGCTATGAGACTCGAAATTGAGCTCAGGTGCATCCTGTTTCCAATGATCATCCTTGAGAATGTTTCTACAACTTGATTGGTGTCCACATGTGATAAATTCAATTGATTGGATATGATTTGGAAAGGCACACACCTGTCTATATAAGGTCCCACAGTTGACAGCTCATGTCAGAGCAAAAAAACAAACCATGAGGTTGAAGGAATTGTCCGTAGAGCTCCGAGACAGGACTGTGTTGAGGCACAGATCTGGGGAAGGGTACCAAAAAATGTCTGCAGCATTGAAGGTCCCCAAGAACAAAGTGGCCTCCATTTCTTAAATGGAAGAATTTTGGAACCACCAAGACTTTTCCTAGAGCTGGCTGCCTGGCAAAACTGAGCAATCGGGGGAGAAGGGCCTTGGTCAGGGAGGTGACCAAGAACCCGATGGCCACTCTGACAGAGCTCCAGAGTTCCTCTGTGGAGATGGGAGAACCTTCCAGAAGGACAACCATCCCTGCAGCACTCCACCAATCAGGCCTTCATGGGAGAGTGGCCAGACGTAAGCCACTCCTCAGTAAAAGGCACATGACAGCCCGCTTGGAGTTTGCCAAAAGGCACCTAAAGGACTCTGTGACGTAGAAGTCCGTCACTGGCCGCGGGCAGCATTTGGTACTTTAATGCACGCACACATTCATCACTCCTCCCTGCTCCGTTATCAAATAAGTTAACAATGTGAGTCGACACACAAGTTAACTTCTCTATCTTACTACATACATTTCACGTCAGTAACCGGTTATGGGATAAAGAAATAAACAGACAGGTGTTCATATTTAATATAAGCAATATTTATTATACTTATCGATGTTATGGATGAGCAAGTTGTTTGTTTGTTCTGTTCTTCTCTCTCTCCATCTGTAGCTTCCGGGTATGCTGGATAAGGACCCGAGCTAAGGGAATTGGGCTGACTTTGTAGTGCCTGTCCCAAATGGCTCATTAATGTAAATGGTCATATTGGAAAGACACTGTCAGTAGTGATGTAATTTTGTAAATGTTTTGTTGTGATATTGTTTCATAAACGTGTTGCAATGTATATACTTTAGTATGTTTAGTTAAATGGAATATGGTATATGTTTGATGGCAGTACTGTTGTTTTTTTTCCGGAATCACTTTGTAAATGAACACCCTTGCACAGAATATCTTTTGCGGCTCCGCCATCTTTTTATTTTGATAGAGGTTAGGTTTTCCAGTTTAGCCTTCTGGCCTACTCTATGTTACAGACTCAGACCATGAGATACACGATTCTCTGGTCTGATGAAACCAAGATTAAATAATTTGGCCTGAATGCCAAGCGTCACATCTGGAGGAAACCTGGCACCATCCCTACGGTGAAGCATGGTGGTGGCAGCATCAGGGACTGGGAGACTAGTCAGGATTGAGGGGAAGATGAACGGCGCGAAGTACAGAGAGATCCTTGATCTGAAAACCTGCTCAGTACCTCAGACTGGGCAATGGTTCACCTTCCAACAGGACAACGACCCTAAGCACACAGCCAAGACAACGCAGGAGTGGCTTCGGGTCAAGTCTCTGAATGTCCTTGAGTGGCCCAGCCAGAGCCTGGACTTGAAGTCGATCGAACATCTCTGGAGAGACCTGAAAATAGCTGTGCAGCAATGCTCCCCATCCAACCTGACAGCTTGAGAGGGTCTGCAGAGAAGAATGGGAGAAACTCCACAAATACAGGTGTGATAAGCTTGTAGTGCCGTACCCAAGAAGACTCGAGGCTGTAATCACTCCCAAAAGTGCTTCAACAAAGTACTGAGTAAAAGGTCTGAATACTTATGTAAATGTGATATTTCAGTTTTTTATTTTTTATTCATTGCAAACATTTCTTAAAATGTGTTTTTTCTTTGTCATTACGGAGTATTGTGTATAGATTGATGAGGGGAAAAAACAATTTAATACATTTTAGAATAAGGCTGTTACGTAACAACATTTGGAAAAAGAGAAGGGGTCTCAATACTCTCCGAATGCACTGTATATCAAAACAATTATCAAAATGTTTGACAGTAATGTCATAAAAAATTCAAGTCAGTTGAGAACAGGTCTTTGATGTCACAATGCCTTGGCATCGGGGTCCATGAATTAATATTTAAAACAACAATTGACACATCAACCCGTCTGTTTCAAAGTAACCTATATAAACATGACAAAAAAAAAAATCAAA